>NW_026856659.1:0-34933 GCF_026571515.1 Ruditapes philippinarum | reverse complement strand
GAATGATCATATATTGTAGACTGATAATAACGCGTGCTTTTTAAAACTTATTTTTGGGTTTTGATCTTTATGGCGTATTTCTCGATTAAAATACCATTACTTAAGTATTATAGTTAAAGGTTATACACTTGAATTATTTTTGTAACTTTTTTTATAATTCTTTTAGTCCCTTCATATACTGAAACATTTACTGACTAGTCAATGATTGTATAATAGTATTTAGCTACCGGCTATTTTGTTAAAAGCGGTCTAGTAAATCACAAAAGAGCAGAGATATAATAGCTTTCACACCTTGAAAGAAAGGCCCCCTTATCCTGTAGTACTAAATATGCACTGTGCTTAGTCCAAATTTTCACCCCGTTTATTTGTTATCACAGTTGACCAATTATTCAAGGTTATTCATCAATCATGAAGTAACAGTTAAATTTAGCCAGTCACTTTTGTAAGAAATTGAAGCATACAGACCCTGTTTTGAAATTTCATATGTTGTTAGGCAGGGGATTAAAAAAGTTGTGAAATGCAAAAAAAAAAATGTAAAACACTTGTGCTGGAAGAATTTCTGGTACCTATTTAAACTAGTTAAAAGGACATTCAGCTGTAGTGTATGGAAATTGAACTTAAAAGGTCATGCATGCAACACGCCTTTCCTAGAAAATGAAATATCTCAGAAAAATCGGAATAACTTCCAAATCCTTAATACAAAGTAAGTTTTATATTTCATATTTAATGTTATATGATTATACTGTAATAGATACTTTAATGACAACTGTTATTGTAATTTACTGTTTTGTTATTGTTCCTGTTACAGAAAAATCCACCTAAACCGACAAGACACGAGTCGGTAGAAAAAATGGCGTCGGGATTCGACCAGTCTTCATATAACATAATGGAAACTCCATTATATAATTGTAAAAAAATATTCCACCAGAGAATATCTTTTTTAACTTCAGACAGAATAGTAACATAAACATGTGGTTGATAATTATATAATTGTTTAAGCCAGTTTATTAGCTCGACTTTTCTATGAAAAGGGGAGCTATCCTACTCGCCCCGGCGTCGGCGTCGGCGTCGGCGTTGGCGTCACACCTTGGTTAAGTTTTTCGTACCACCCCACTTTATTTCAGAAGTATTACAAGTATGGCTTTGAAACTTACCATACTTGTTCACCATCATAACCTCCATCTACAGACAAGAGTACATAACTCTGTCAAGGTTTTTGACAGAATTATGGCCCTTTTTTGACTTAGAAAGTGTATTGAGCTTGG
The DNA here is from genome assembly GCF_026571515.1 of Ruditapes philippinarum. Classification (NCBI taxonomy): domain Eukaryota; kingdom Metazoa; phylum Mollusca; class Bivalvia; order Venerida; family Veneridae; genus Ruditapes; species Ruditapes philippinarum. Next base: position 33,668 of record NW_026856659.1, on the reverse strand, counting down.
TTAAGTTTTTTGTACCACCTCACTTTATTTCAAAACCATTGGAGGTATTGCTTTGAAACTGACCATACTTGTTTACCATCACGACCTTCATCAACAGACAAGAGGACATAACTCTGTCAAGGTTTTTGACAGAATTATGCCCCTTTTTGACTTAGAAAATACATTGAATATGGGTAAAATCCACTTATTGCCTTAACCCTTTGAGATATTGCTTTGAAACTTTTAATGCTATTTCACATCATTACCCCCATCTGTACGCAAAAGAAGGTAACTCTGTCAAGGATTTGTTTTAAAAATTAAGGCCTTTTATCGACTTAGAATCTTGGTTAAGTTTTTAGTAACAGTCCACTTTTTGACTGAACTGTTTGAGATATTAATTTGAAAGTTGGAATACTTGTTTACAATCATGATTCCCAAACATGTCCAGGAGAAGGTAATTCTGTCAAAGATTTTATTTGAATTATGGCCCTTAACTGTCAATGTTTTGTATTATAGGCAAGCACTAAAAAACTTAAAAAATCTAAAAAAATTCATTCCTATCCACTTGTTCACTTTACCATAAATTATTATTATTATGTCATTTACCAAGGTGTTCTGAGTGACGTAAAAATACCTTATTCTCTCAAAGTGGGTTTAATACTATTAAATTTATTTAAGGCTCAACTCAGTTTTTTTTTCTTTCTTACCAGCCCTCTTTTGACTTAAACATTTCAAACTTTGCTGCAGTGTTCAAGGGTATCACACAATTCAGTAAAATAATTCTTTACTAAATATCTTAATGCTCATGGCCATTGTTCACTTTAAAAATACAGAGATTCTTGTATTGCCTTTTACTGCAAAAACTTTTTTTATTGGCAAGCAATAAAAAAGTCGAGCGCGCTGTCTTACGGACAGCTCTTGTTAGTCTGCTAACAAAAATCCTGCTAGATCTTACACAAGAAGCCACAAAATTTAACTTACCAATAAGAGATTGTATCTCCCTTAAATTTGCTTCCTTTTTATCAAGTCATAAATGAATCAAATTTTAATTTCAATTAAACGTTCTGGAGTTACTTCAATAGTCATAGTTTACGTATTAAAAAGAACACCTAAAAATATCATAATCTCTGAAGGTGGACAAGCCATGTCAAAAGACTCAACTAAGCCACATTCTTTTAAAACTTGGCCTAAAAAATAATAATAAGCAAAAGGAGCTTTAGCCCTAGTTTCAACGCCAGCTAAATCATCAAGATAGTTAAAAGTACATTTAATAAATTTCATAAAAAACTAAATAGCGACATTTCATTAATAAATTGGGTTTTATATCGACTCCAGGTCTTATTTTGGTGTCCAAACAACCAAAATGAGTTTTATAAGCATGCAAATAGGTAACCTCATTGTGGCGAAATGGGAAGTACAATTTCTGTTTGCATGAGAAACTCCACCTTCGGATCATCCGTACATCAATATTAAATCAACAAACATGGCTATAAGTGGCAGTCCTAATTTAACGGTATATTTCCGCATTAAAACGGATGTTTTCATACAAATTTAATCTTTTTATGAGATGATTACTTTTACTGAACCCCATGTTTAGTGCACCTTGAAGCTTAAACGGTAAAACTGTGTTTGCACAAGAAAATATCACATTTGCTGTGTTCCGGATAGCAACTATAAAACTGTGACGTAGCGCATACACAAGCTCATTATAGACTTCATTTGCATGTTAAAATTCGTATACGAACTTGTGTTACCGTGGGGTTTCCTGTTTAAAATCCAAATTTATGAACAAAATTTGATGAGATTTACAACAATACTTTTAAACAGGTTAATGAAGCTGTAGAATGTTTGATTTTTAGGCCGACGGCAAAATATTTTTACATATTTATTTAATGTAACTTTAAGCACACATACACTTAAGCACACATACACCTAATTTATACATAATAGCATTGGTCACTCTTTGACATATATGAGCAGCAGATCTTAGCCCCATACTCAAAACTGTGTCACAAAAAATATGTTTTTTCCAACAAAAGGCAACTAAGTTATAATTACTAGGACAAATACTAATTTGTCTATAAGCCTTACGTAAATCTTTCTTAAATAATAAACATCCTTGAATTTTGGCTTTAACTAAGTGAACTAAATCATCTATTTTTGGAAATACTAAATCAACATAATCACCTAAATACATATTTTTATCAATAAAATCATTAACAGCTTGACCTTTAGGCATACTTAAATATAAAATAACCCTCCTTTCATCAGTATCTTTTTTAGGTACTGAATTTAATGGAGAAATTTTTAATCTAGAAGAAAAAATATAATACTTTCCTTCTCCAAATATTTATTTATTTCATTACTATAATCATTAGCTCCTGAATGATTTTGGTATTTCCAAATATCAAGTTGTTCAAAATTTAAATTTATATTTTCAATACCAATAGGAAAACCGTATTTCAAAAATTCACACACAATTAAATCTTTATAATCTGAACCTAACATACGATTTATGAAATCTGTATTTATCTTATCATTAACCGGTATTTTGCAACCTTCATAATTAAACAACCCTGACTGACAAACTTTTTCATGAATAATAACTTTTTCATGAATAATAACTTTATCAATAATAGACAAATTGCTATTTTTTGTTACAGCACAAATGTTACATTTTAAAGAATGACTACAAATACAACTGTTAATGTTCTTACAGAGAAAGTCATCATTATGCTGTTTCATACAAAATTTTGGAAGAAACAAATTCACAACATTCTCATTAGAATTTAATCTAGAAGAAAATGGATTTTTTTAAAAGAACCTAGAATACATGAAGAAGTACTTCCCTTCTCCAAATATTTATTTATTTCATTACTATAATCATTAGCTCCTGAATGATTTTGGTATTTCCAAATATCAAGTTGTTCAAAATTTAAATTTATATTTTCAATACCAATAGGAAAACCGTATTTCAAAAATTCACACACAATTAAATCTTTATAATCTGAACCTAACATACTTTTTATAAAATCTGTATATATCTTATCATTAACCGGTATTTTGCAACCTTCATAATAAAAAAACCCGGACTGACAAACTTTTTCATGAATAATAACTTTATCAATAATAGACAAATTGCTTTTTTTTTGTTACAGCACAAATGTTACATTTTAAAGAATGACTACAAATACAACTGTTAATGTTCTTACAGAGAAAGTCATCATTATGCTGTTTCATACAAAATTTTGGAAGAAACAAATTCACAACATTCTCATTAGAATTCAGATTTCTTTTTAACTGCTCATATTTATCCACAAGTCAATTGGAAGCATGTGGACAAGAGCTAGAACATTCAGGATGCTCCAATTTAACTCTATCTTTAACCCAACAAGAAGCACAAATATGTTGGGACAATCTAGCTATTCCTTTGATAACATTTATGTGTGGTGACTTTTGCATGCATTTATTTCTCTGATAATGGCTACAAAACCATACTTTTTCAACATTGTCTGGTTTACTCTTTTCCACTCTACTAATATTATGCTTGACAATTCCTTCTTTAACAATATGACTAGAGAGAACAGAAGTTTCAACATACTGAAAAGAATCACCCCATTCAATGTGACCTATTTCTATTTCTCTTACAACGGCAGCATACAAACTTTTGACTACAACAAAGTCATAAGAAGAACATAAATACATTAACTTTTTAGCTCACCTGACCTTGCTCAGGGTGAGCTTTTAGGATCGGTGAATGTCCGTCGTCCGTCCGTCCGTCCGTCGTACGTCCACAATTGCTTGTGAACACTCTAGCGGTCGCATTTTTGCCCCAATCATCATCAAACTTGCTCAGGATGCTTATCTAGTTGAAAGCTCGGATGAGTTTAAACATGCCTCATCTCGGATGAAAAACTAGGTCACAAGAGCAAAAAATAGAAAAACCTTGTGAACACTCTAGAGGTCACATTTTTGACCCAATCATCATCAAACTTGGTCAGGATGTTTATCTAGGTGATAGCTCGGATGAGTTCGAACATGGGTCATCTCGGATGAAAAAGTAGGTCACAGGAGCTATAAATAGAAAAACCTTGTGAAAACTCTAGTGGTCACATTTTTAAACCAATCATCATCAAACTTGGTCAGAATGCTTGTCTAGTCAATTGCTTAGATGAGTTTGAACATGGGTCATCTCGGATGAAAAACTAGGTCACAGGAGCTAAAAATAGAAAAACCTTGTGAACACTCTAGTGGTCACATTTTTGACCCAATCATCATCAAACTATGTCAGGATGCTTGGTTAGATAATAGCTCGAATGAGTTCGAATATGGGTCATCTCGGATGAGAAAGTAGGTCAACGGAGCTATAAATAGAAAAACTTTGTTAACACTCTAGTGGTCACATTTTTGCATCAATCATCATCAAACTTGGTCAGGATGCTTATCTAGTTGATAGCTTGGATGAGTTCGAACATGGGTCATCTCTGATGAAAAGGTAGGTGACCGGAGCTAAAAATAGAAAAACCTTGTTAATACTCTAGTGGTCACATTTTTGCATCAGTCATCATCAAACTTGGTCAAGATGATTTTCTAGGTGATAGCTCGGATGAGTTTGAACATGGGTCATCTCGGATGAAAAACTAGGTCACCGGAGCTAAAAATAGAAAAACCTTGTTAACACTCTAGTGGTCACAATTTTGACTCAATTGTCATCAAATTTGGTCAGGAAACTTGTCTAGGTCATTGCTGGGAATAAATCGAACATTGGACATCTCGGATGAAAAACTAGGTCACAGGAGCTAAAAATAGAAAAATCTTGTTAACACTCTAGTGGCTACTGTTGTGATCCAAATATTCTCTTAATTGGCCTGAAAGTTTGTTTTGATGATTTCTAAGTCAAGATCGAACATGGGTCACCTAGGATGAAAAACTAGGTCACACCGTCTAAATATGGAATAACCTTGTTAACATTCTAGTGGTCATATTTTCGACTCAATTATCATCAAACTTGGTCAGGATGCGTGTCTATGTCTTTGATTGGATGAGTTCGAAATTGCATGTGAAACTAGGTCACTGGAGCTAAAAATAGAAAAATCTTGTTAACATTCTAGTTGCTACTGTTTTGATCCAAGTATCCTGGAAATTGGTCTGAAAGTTTGTTTTGATGATTTCTAGGTCATGTTTGAATATGTGTCACCTGGGTAAAAAACTAGGTCGCACTGCTGAAATATGGATAATCCTTGTTAACACTGTAGTGGTCACATTTTTGACTCACCTGTCATGAGACTTGGTCAGAATGCTTGTCTAGGTAATTGTTTGGATGAGTTTGATAAGTCAGGTGAGCGATCTAGGGCCATTATGGCCCTCTTGTTTGATAAAGCGATTCTGGCTACACGCTCAGAATTGTCAATGGATGAACTGGAAATAGATTCCAGCTCTCCAGCAACAAACAAATTTAATTCTAACTGCTCAAAATTTACAGAACCTGTAACTCAAAACGGTGACCTGACTGAGGATATTGTTGTCTGTTTACAACTTTATCTCCGGCTTTAGCTAAAATTCCGGATTTTGCTTTGTTTTTAGAACCTTTAACATCATCAGAACTGTCTGAAGAGTTTGAACAATTTTTTGACATAACCTGATCAAAAAATTCAGAATTGGACTCCTAATCAGAATCCGAATTCAATATATCAAGACCCATTTTGTGAATTTTGGATTTCACCCTTTGACGTATTTTTTTATTTTTCCTTAAATCATTCATTGAAACTTGCTTAGTTTCAACACCAGTGTCTGGTTTAACATAACGTTTAGAACGAACCTCACCTCTCAATTTTTCAACGTCTTTTTTCTTGATAGCTATTTGTCGTTTTAATACCTCAGCTTCGGACATCTGTCCTTTCAATTTCTTCTCTTCCTGCTATAAAAGTGACAATTCCTTCTTCATCTGAAGAATGTTTTTTTCGTCTTCGTAGTCCTCATCTTTCTCTTCCTTCTGTACAGAATCTTCTTTGGCCGCTTCTGACAACAACTGCATGTCGTCTATATGCTCTTGAGTCCAGAAGGACTCCTGTTCGTCGGCTCCGAACTCATGTAGTTGGCGATAGTCAACTCTCTTACCCCTCTGAGACTTCTTTTTCACCTGGTCTGGCTCCTTGGACGCCATTACAATCAAAGTTATGGCTAATAACTTTGTAAAAGTTACAAAAAAAACCACAAAAGTCCACAAAATATTTTCGTGAAATTACGAAGACGAACAAAAGTAAAATCCTCTCAGTTAATGTATACACTGTTTCTGGTGAATGAAACCACACCAGTCAATAAATGAAATAAAACTCAGTAAAAACTGAACAAAGTTCTGTAAATCAGATCAAAATTTCAATTTTAAAAACATGTGATCCTAATGGTCAACTTATACAGAATGACAAATATTGTCAAGGAGAAAAGAAAGAAAATATTTTACCGCCAATGATATAAACGACCAATAAAAAAAATTGTAATGCCAACATGATGCATAAATACATATGAAAAGATGTTTTGTAAAGGTCAAATCATTCAACCTGATAATTAAGTTATTTTTAGATCAAAATAAACAAAATTGTAATTTACTGTTTTGTTATTGTTCCTGTTTCTGTAGCAGGTGTGAATATTTTCAAGTTATTGCATTCTTAACTTTTCAGTTTTGATAATATTTAACCATGATGGGTCTTTAAATCATTTATTGTGCCGATGCCCTGTGTCTTCTCAACGAAGTACACGTACCGAGGGAAGAGAGAAGTGGAGTGGAGTGATTTTGTCAGGGTACTTGTTTTACAAACAAGGTATGTAACTGTTGAATTGTTGTTGTAAACATCATATTGTAAAATATTATTTAAGCCTATTCTTGACTTGTTAATTAAATTTTATTTTATGGTATAGACCACTACACCACAAGACATCATCTCTATTTGATATTTTAATCTTGAATCTTATTATTTTGATGTAATTGTATTATAAAGTTTAGGGTTATAATGTTGTATTGTTCTGGATTCATAGAGTAAGGATACAGTTATTAACTTAAAGTTAGTTTAGTAATGTATAATGCTATTTGCATCTTTGATAACTTAATATTGTGTTTTGTATGATATTTGACTGTGATATCTCTTTGAATATCTTGGACATTTTATACATTGATATCAAATGGTTAACACTTTCTGTTTAACTATTGTTTCAGATCCAGACAGTACTAAATATATGATATTGTACAGTCTTACACAGTGATATACAGACCTGTGTATAAATATTTGTATATTTCTTTGAGTGGACCCACTGGTAAAAAAAGTAGAAATATATGTGAACAATATCATGCCTTGGGTTTTATGTAAACCCACAATCTGTTAGATTTCTATACTGCTACAGTGACTTCACTGTTGCTGTTTCTTTACATATACTATAACAATTATTGTTCTGTTACTTTTCTTATTACTAGTAATTGTTCATGTTCGCTACTGTTATTGTGTTATTTTTACTGTTATTGTAACTGTTATTATAACTGTAATTGTTCTGTTACTATAAACTGTTATTGTTTCTGTTATTGTTCTTGTTCAAAACTGTTATTGTTCTTGTTCAAAACTGTTATTGTTCCTGTTACTATACTGTTAATGTTCTGTTATTGTACCGTTTTAAATCTGTTATTGTTTCCATTCACAACTGTTTTTGTGTTATTGTTACTGTTATTGTTCTGTTACTGTTCAAAACTTAAAAAAATTGTTTTGTTCAAAACTGTTATTGTTCTTGTTCAATACTATTATTGTTCCTGTTACTATAATGTTATTATACTGTTATTGTTCCAACTTAAATCTGTTATTGTTCTAGTTTACAACTGTTATTGCTCCTGTTTACAGCTGTTATTGTTTCAATTCACAACTGTTTTTGTGTTATTGTTACTGTTATTGTAACTGTTATTGTTCCTGTTCAAAACTTTTATTGTTTTTTTTTTCAAAAATGTTATTGTTCTAGTTAAAAACTGTTACTGTTCCTGTTACTATAATGTTATTGTTCTGTTATTGATCCAACTTAAAACTTTAAATGTTCTTGTTCACAAATGTTATTGCTCCTGTTCACAGCTGTTATTGTTTCTGTTCACAACTGTTATTAGTTCTGAACACAACTGTTATTGTTCTGTTACTTTTCCTGTTACAATACTGTTATCGTTTCTATTCACAACTGTTATTGTTCCTGTTAACAACTGTTATTGTGTTATTGTTACTGTTATTGTTCCTATTCAAAACTGTTATTGTTCTTGTTTAGAACTGTTATTGTTTCTGTTACTTTACTGTTATTGTTCTGTTATTGTTCCATTTAAAAAATGTTATTGTTCGCAACTGTTATTGTTTCCGTTCACAACTGTATTTGTGTTACTTTCACTATTCTGGTTACTGTTATTGTTTCTGTTCAAAACTTTTATTGTTCTTGTTCAAAAATGTAATTTTTCATGTTACTATAATGTTATTGGTCTGTTATTGTTCCAGTTTATAACTGTTATTGTTCTTGTTCACAACTGTTATTGTTCTTGTTCACAACTGTTATTGCTCCTGTTCACAACTGTTATTGTTTCTGTTCACAACTGTTATTGTTCCTGTTCACAGCAATTATTGTTTCTGTTCACAACTGTTATTAGTTCTGATCACAACTGTTATTGTTACTGTTATTGTTCCTGTTCAAAACTTTTATTGTTCTTGTTCAAAACTGTTATTGTTCCTGTTACTATAATGTTATTATACTGTTATTGTTCCAACTTAAAACTGTTATTGTTCCTGTTTGAAACTGTTATTGTTCTTGTTCACAACTGTTATTGTTCCTGTTCACAACTGTTATTGTTTCCGATCACAACTGTTATTGTTACTGTTCAAAACTGTTGTTGTTCCTGTTCAAAACTGTTATTTTTCTTGTTACTAAACTGTTATTGTTCTGTAATTGTTCCTGTTCAAAACTCTTTCTGTTCTTGTTCGAAACTGTTATTGTTCTTGTTACTATACTGTTATTGTTCCTGTTCAAAACTGTTGTTGTTGTTGTTGTTGTTCTTGTTCACAACTGTTATTGTTCCTGTTCACAACTGTTATTGTTCCTTTTCTGTTCCGTTATTGTTCCTGTTAAGAACTGTTATTGTTATCGTTATGTTTCTTACTTTTCTTGTTACTACACTGTTATTGTAACTGTTATTGTTCCTGTTTAAAACTATTATTGTTCTTGTTCGCAACTGTTATTATTCCTTTACTCTTCTGTTATTGTTCCTGTTAAAAACTTTTAAAAGCTGTTATAGTAACTGTTTAGTAACTCTATCTATTTTATCATGCAAATTGTAAATTGTTTCTCCTTGTAATCTTTGCGTCCGACCTGAAAACATTTTAAGTTACTTGGGTCGTAGCATGTCGCGAATTATCTGTCTCCATGATCAATCACGCATTATTGAGTCTGTTGAGTTAACATGTTTCTGTCTAGAATATATAGGATCACATGGAATATACATTACAAATTTTTCATTTGCTCGTTAGCTTATCTTCATTTCCCGACTAAGAGGTGGCAACTTTGATACATCTTTTGATATTCTGAGATATTTTACTTACAGTCCTTGCTAGATTGTGAAAAATTAGCTGCCATCAAAGCTATTCTCGATTTTCGAAATCGTTCATCAGCATTATCTTTGGTTGTCAACAATCGTACAAACTGTTGTTAAACTTCGAAAGATCCTTCTCGTAAAAAATAGTATCCTTGTTTTTTAAAATAATTTAGATTTCTTTTGGTTGGTGTGTGCTGATTTGTACACTGCACAAAAGGTTAAGCAAGCGGTCCCCTTGATACATGTCATCTTTTTGCCGAACAACCATTCATCATGTAGAAGTCTGTACACGACTGGCACATCACTTGCATTCGATTTAGCGACAACCTTTTGCAAGTAGAAATTGTTTTTTGTTTTTTTTGTTTCTTTTTACGCCTTCCTCCAACAGTATTTCAGTCATATAGGCGGGCAAGTAGAAATGCTTCGGTTTCAAATGTTTCTCTTTCACTAGGTAATTACACCAATTATAAGTGTAATTGCCACCTTTCAGCATATGATTCAATGTACGTTTTTGTGATGAAGGGCAAATTCCAACTAAAAAATAACACATTATCTTGTATTTTGCTTTGAAAAACTTTGACATGTTCAAGTCTGAGTAATGTGTACATCGCCTTTCATTTCAAATATTTTTACTTTATCAATCCAATTTTTCAATGTCCCTGGTCCTCTGACAAATGCGGCATTCCACAAAGTCATTTGTTCATGATTTGGCTTCATTGTGTACTGTGATTATACATGTACTAAGAGCTGATTAATATTCTTTATATTGTAATACTTTTTTTATATGCTACAGTGCAGTCTTCTAACTGAGCACTGCAGAAGTGAAATTTTTATCAGAAATAAAAGCCTGTCATTCTATTTATTTTCATTTGCATGTTTTTTCATGAAAAGGCATGCAAATGAAAATAAATAGAAAAGCTACTTGATTCTGTCATTTCAAAAGAACAAACTGTCCTGTTCTTCAAGTCAATATGCTAGTTACAGGGTATTTTTTGCTTTGAGTGCATGCCAATTACTGTTTGAAATAAATATGAATAAATTTTTATTCATGGCAGGCTAATGTTTCTAACAATTCAGTGTTTTACTCAATTGTTACACGCAAATGATCACAGATATGTCTCACATTCATAAACAAAGAGGAAATTTTCAATTTGCAATTATACATGTCCTAGTGACGATTCACCCAGACTTTGTTTTCCCACACACAACATGTAGTTGTTCTGTTAAACATAGGCCTAAATAATAGAGAATACAGTATTTTTTACAAACTGGTAGTTATTTTGTGACTGAAAATGTTCATTTTGTATTCCTATACTAGTCTTGTGTTTAAGAAGAATAAAAAGAATACACACTCAATGAGTAGAGACAGTATTTAACCTATCTATGTTCAACTGCATTTATTTTTTCTAAATATGCAGACAGATTAAGAATCATTTCTGATCAATTTGAACTAGTCATTTAAGAACCCTAGCAATTTTGCAGAAACAATTTTTATGTCTACAGACTGTTATTGATTTAATATTTCAAATATAAAGTGAAAATGTCAAACTGTTGTATCATCCAGCATGCACAATAAACATATTTGTTTACATTTTATAATATGAGCCGTGTCATGACAAAACCAACAAACTGCGTTTGCGACCAGCATAGATCCAGACCAGCCTGCACATCCGCGCAGTCTGATCAGGATCAATGCTGTTGGCTATCAGTTTATCTACTTGTAATAAAGTTGGTAAGCGAACAGCATGGATCCTGATGAGACTGCACAGATGCGCAGGCTGGGCTGGATCCATGCTGGTCGCAAACGCACTATGTTGGTTTTGTCATGACACGGCTCATATATTTTCACACGGTTGAAACAATTAAAGTTGATCTACCAGGAATAATTCTCACAACAAAACACTTGAAAAAAAAAACTAGAGCTAAAGAAACTTCAGCGAACAGGTTTTATAGTACTGCTAGACCTGTTCATTACCCTCAGAAATGACTTAGAATGATTTTAGAATGACGTTTGAAAATAGATCAGTGACATCAGAATCGTTGTTGTTTTTTTTCTCAAGCAAAACAAATCAGGCACTTAACATTATTCTCTCAAAGAAATATAAAGAACATTTATTATGTTTATCAATATAAACATTAATTAAACAACATTTTCTCATATTCATTTTGTGTTATTATCTTGTTTTGTAATTTAATCGGTGGGGGGTGTGGGGGGTAAACTGAATGACAGATATTTGTTTACAGTTTCTTAGAAACTGTGATAACAAAGAAAAGCGGCGATGTTTATACGCCGTATTTCTGGCAAAGTTACTTGAATGTTGCTCACCGTTATGAGATTTGATGAGGTCCTCGAATCAGTTATCTAAATATAACAAGTGTGCATGACTCTTTGGCAAACAGGCTAACTCGTCATTTTTTGTTTGTTTACTGTATTGCGCAAAGGTTAAACCAGGCTATAACAAGAGCGCATGACAATGTTAACACATGGTTTTGGTCCCGTTATAACATGGGCAAATGAGGGAAACTAGCCGATTTTATGCTATAATGTAGGGTTGACTACATTTTTCTGTGTTATAACGTCTGCAGAGTGCCAAGAAACGTGTGGTGCCCGAGCCCGGTAGGGCGAAGGCCCCAACAGCTCCGAGGGACTCTGCAAACGTTGCAACTTTGATATATGCATTAATCTAAACTTTTATTTCAGCTTTTCACTAAAAGTCTCTGAAGTGATAAGGTGACATCGCTTTTGTACCAATAAGGCAACGTTGGTAGATAAAAGTCTATATAAAACATTTTGTCTCTGGAGTGATGAGGTGAAATCACTTTTCTGCTAACAAGGCAACGTTGGTAGATAAAAGTCTATATAAAACTTTTTGTCTCTGGAGTGATGAGGTGAAATCACTTTTCTGCTAACAAGGCAACGTTGGTAGATAAAAGTCTATACATTTTGTCTGAGTTGTGTTTATTGTAACATTAGCGCAAGCAGAGTGTCAATGCGGTCTCAAGACCAAGCACTATATCTCGCTGGCTGTTTGGCGAATATAGTGTAATTAGTCTGCTTGTTACAGCTATGATACGTGTATAATCAGCTCGAACAACCAATGCTCCGTCTGTGATCAGCGCTCTATTCCCATCGCTGTATGGCGTGCGATATCAGTCCAGATTGGTCTCTCGAAGGATAGACGAGAGATTGAAGGGTGGGTTGAGTCGTGTTGGTTATACACGCTACATAATGTTACTGAGTCTTGGTCATAATCACAACTTTCCTTTCAGGCATAAAAATGTTTTGACGCTTTTGCTTGATGAGGCGAAATCAGTAAAAGCGTTCTTATCAAAATTTTCATTCAGTGACAGAAAAATACGTTTTGGTCCGGGAATGATACTAGCAAACATTTTTTTCAATTTCTCTTCAATGCTTGTTTGCAAGATAAATTGTTAAATGTTTGCTAACGGTCGCAAGTCCGTGTAAAATCAGAGCGTCGGAACAAAATGTATAAATCTTGAGAAAAACATGTATAAAACATCATTTGAATGAATACATGAATACAGATCATTTTCTTACCCCTCACTTTTTTCGTAATGCTAATGTCCATAGGCCTCTGGGAGTTATTTTTACTGTTAATGCAAGAGTACCACGTGACTAAGATTTGTACTGTTACATAGGTAACAGTATTTTTTAACATTATAAAATCTGGTTACGTGGTCTATTTTCTAAATAAAATGAAATAAAATGGCCGCCATTTTTTTCTCGATTCATTCTTATTTTCAACGTTAAACCTCGATAGGACATCAATTTCTTCTCTGGAGTAACTATGACACTCATAAAATTTAGTTGTTTGCAACCTTGTGTGCCTTTCGCGTATAAAATATCTTTTTGTTGAATAGACAAAAAGTGAACATCCGTTTTCAACGGAGGTAATTGAAATGTAAATAATTATGTGTCAAACTGGAACATGCAGACGATTTAAGCATGCAACAAAGGATTATTTAACAATTTTAATCAGTGAAACGTTACAGATATTGCAGACAGACATAGGATATCATCGTTATATTGTCAAAAACCATGCTCAAAATATCCTGGAAACAGAAGGATCAGATTTCACAGATCCAGAAGAACTTGAAATTCTATCGATATTAATGATAATATCCATTCCAAAATATACCCCCTATATACTATATAAATTATAAACTTTATAGTATATGGGGGTATAATTGGATATTATCATTAATATTGGTTATTTGATAGAATTTCAAGTTCCTGTGACAGATCATAACCGTGTAAATGGGTTAGTGTTTAGTTTTCTAAATAAAACCTAGCTTATTGTATGTTTATGATTTGTAGATATCATCACTTGCTTAAAGAATAAAGAGAAAGAAAACTTCTCAAGTAGGCCTGAAGTACACTTAAAACTTAAAAGGTAAGGACAGTTTAGTTATTGTTACTCTTAGTTTATTTTTGTTACAGTTAGATTTATTTGACAATTTCAGATCATCACAGTATTTCTGTTCGGGGTAATAAAATAAATAGCACATGGGTTTGTGGGTAACAGTAAAAATAGCATCCCGCGTAACGCCTCGGGTATTAGTATTTTACGAGGAATGATATTTTTACTGTTAGTCACAAACCTATGTCTTATTTATATAATGTCATTGCAATATTGATTTTTCTTAGCTAGAGCAGAGTCAATGAAAATGAAACATTTCAAGTTTTGAAATGTTTACATAGAAGTTTCATTTTTGAAGGATTTTTTTTAATATTAAAGTGATTTCTTTGCGTTTTTTTTTTTAGCAGAAAGCTTTTTATTTGCTTTCGGGGGACCGAGTGCTATGGACACTGTTGTACAGCGTCCACCGGATATAGCCCCTAAAAACACCGAAAACGAAAGTAGAAAGCTGTACACTGAGTACACCTAAGGTAATGTTTTAACTTATTTCTTCATCATAACTTCATCGATTTTTCCAAACTAAACAGTTTTGTGAAGCTAAATGGTTCTTGTTTAAGAGTAATATTTGCTTTTGTCTGCAAATTGAATATTTTGTGTTATCTTGGCGATAAAATGTAGCGTATTTGTTGATATGTGCGAACGATGTTGATATTTACCACTAAATCAAGCCCAAAACGCGTTTGCTGTATCAAAATTCGCCATTAAACACAAACTATAGTCCTCCCTCAACTTAGATTTGAAATTACACCCTTCAACTCGATCTGCTTTTAACAAAATATGCAAAAAACGGCCTTGCCTTGTGTACAGAGTCTAGCAAAGAAAACAAATTTAAGTGAACGGGGTGTTGTAGTTTAATGTACAGGGTTTAGTAGATGTGTACGGTGTCTAGCAGTCAAATATTTTTAAAGTATAGTCTTTTATATTATTTTTAATTGGAAATAATCTCATTTCAGACTAAACATGGGTAGATTAGAGGACGATACAGAGGTATTTGGTAAATAATTTAACTTTTTTGTGTTTTTGAGCCTAACAGTATAGCTGCGTTGAATTTGTATTGTCATGCCATCAGCTGAATAGTGTCTGTCGGTATTTATGAAGACATGTTGAGGAGTCTTCTGACCAACTCGCTGAATGGAAATGGTCCGAATGGGGATTTATATATATACATGTATAACTAGCCTACACATAAGACATGTGGTTGATAATTGATCAGACAATTAAAAGATTATGCACGAGTGTCATTTTCTACAAAACGGCATTAGCACTGTCTTCTATAAAACAGTTTTAGCCGCCTTATATAAGCTATTAATCGACTCAAAAGATACTGGTAATAATATGCCGAATAGACTCTAAATGTTTCATATCACTCTGCACCCTCTGTACATTGGTATGGCATTGTTGAATTGAAAACATAAAATACCATTATTGTCATCATCGTCATCATCATCATTGAATAGTCATCATTATCATTATAATTTTTAGAAAAAGCAGCAACATAAGCGGCAGCATTGTATTTATTAAACAATATCGAAATCACAAGTGAGGTCACCCGAGTTTGACTGCAAAAAAATATGAAAGACTTTATAGCCACAAAAGATAAATCTAATGATTAACCTAACTAATCAAGGCGGATATTTTATCAAAGCTCATTAACATATGTTTGTATTTCAATAAAGTCTTAAGACCAGTGAAATAATTAACCCAATATAACAAGTTTTGATCAAGCATAACCCAAACATCGTTTGAAATTGTTTAAGACAAATTATAGAATTTGCTGTACATAATATTCTACCACTATGGAATGAAATTGTGGTCTTTTGAGTTTTACGATTTCCCTATTAACTTTTAGTCACGATTAGCAGGACGGAAACTGTTTACTGCAATTAATATACATGTTCCGTAACATGTTTACAATTTAAACATTTTCATCTTTTATAAAATTAATATCATTCACTTCACAATCCCTGCTCCCGACATTAATCGTTATTTCTTCATCAGCGTACGTGTATATGCTCTGGTACTGAATTTATTTTACGGAAAATGACATTCGCTTTCCTACTACACCCCGTACAATCGCTAACAGTTTTCCATCTACAACCCGTACACATCCGTGCTAGACTCTGTACACAAGGCAATGTCGTTTTTCGCAAATTTTGTTAAAAGCAGCCCAAGTTGAAGGGTGAAAACTCAAATATTAGTAGAGGGAGGGCTATAGTTTGTATTAACGGCTGAATTCGATACAGCAAATGCGTTTTGGGCTGGTTTTAGTGGTAAATATCAACATCGTTCGCAAATGTCAACAAATACGCTACAATTCATCACCAATTTAACAAAAAGTATTCAATTTGCAGACAAAAGCAAATATTGCTCTAAAACAAGAACCATGTAGCTTCACAAAATTGTTTAGTTTGGAAAAATCAATGAAGTTATGATGAAGAAATAAGTTAAAACATTATCTTGGGTGTACTCAGTGTGAAGCTTTCTACTTTCGTTTTCGTTGTTTTTAGGGGCTATATCCGGTGGACGCTGTACAACAGTGATGGATAGTATTCTGTTCATTAATTGAAACATATCATTCAAGCAATGTTCAGTTTTGATAAATTGTCTAAAGCGCATATGTAAAGAGTCTTGATAAAAAAAAGCTGCTAACATACTGCATAGTAGGAGTTTTATGAATGTTTGCATAAAACTTTATCAGTTTGTCAGATGGAATGTAACTCGTATGAGTCATTTGTTTCGTTTGGCAACAAAGGTTAAGTAAGCATTAGGTGTTATTTGATTCTAAAAAGTTTAAAATGATACAATTGGCCAGGGTCGAATTTGCAAATAAGAAACAGATCTGAAATTAAATTAGATATTTGTGCTTCTAAATATCTATACATGCTATAGTTCAAGCCTCTGTGGTTAGAATCGTCTTGAGATAATTGAGAAAAAACTATTGTGCTCCAAAATTTAAATGTTTTGAGAGAGAACCTGTTATATATAAATGCATGTTTCGGTTTGGAAATATCATACAGAAAATATGAATAGTGAAAAAAGTGTTGCGAAACAACCTCTTTTCATTATAGTTTCTTTGCATATGTTTCGAGCAGTGGAAAAGCTCAGTGCATACTGTAATTTTAATCTATGCTAAAATGGCTAAATGGATGTTAATATTATTTGTTAATATGCCGTTATCTCGTGTTTTAGGTGAATTCTATTTAGTCTAGGTTAGATTCTATCCCAGCAGGCACTCAACGTTATTTCAACGTTGAAATATGGTCGTGACGTTGTTCAACCAATATTCAACTATGGGCGACCATACGGATATATTGCCAATGTATATTCAACGCTGATTGGCTGAAGTTTTACATTTAGTAAAATCATTACATAAACTTTTATACCACTAATTTTGTGTTATTATTCATTTATTGAATTAGTCTGAAGGTGATTTTTGTCAGGAAATTGCGTTACAATCTTTTTCCGAATATTCAAAAATAGCGTTTAAACAAATAAAGTTGGAAATATTTTTTCACTTTCTATTAACGCTTTAAATATTAGTTAATATGTTTTGTTTTTTGTTGTTTATTTTTTAGTTCTTTATGAATAATATTAATTAATTTATTGATATTAGTCAAACCCCCGTTTATAACATAACGCTGGTCAAGGGAGGTAATTGTTGCGGTCTATAATTTTGTTTGATGTCTATGATTATCGTTCGTGCAAATGGTGACACTGTTTCGAAATTTGAACACATCGGAAAACAACACGATTTGGCAATTCATTTGGATTTCAGAGGTATTACCGTAATGTTTTACTTTAGTTTACTGACTATTTTCTAAAATATTATTATTTATTCTTAAAATTCTACTTTAATTTACTTAATGAAATAAACGAGAGATGAAAACAAATAATTTAGTTGATTTGACACGTTTTCGCTACCTAATTGAATGATTGGGTTCAGGCCTTGTAAACACTAAGTTATTGATGTCCTTGGCAATTTATGATTTTACAAATCTTGTCTTTCTTTAATTTATTTTTCATATTATTTAACATATTTTCTGTACTATATTCTAATCAAAATTTCATCAATTATAAGTTTCAAGTTTCAAGTTTGTTTTTATTTCAACTAGGCCCATATGGGCATCAGTTTTATAAACAGTAAAATTTCACAAACAAATGAGAATTAACAAATTAACACAGATGTGTAAATAAAGCTTGAGACAAAATAATTTGCATGATAAATACAAAAATAAGACTAGAGATACTTAAATTATGAATGACTACAAATGAGTGACTAGAATGAGACATAATGCAACCACACAATGAAAGTTCCTGACCAAAACGCAAATGAAGTGATGCAGCGACATGGTGTAACCACAACATGGGGCCCATGAAGCCCCACACTGAAACCACACCACGCTGGTACAATTAGTTCCACAAAAATTAAATGGGAAGTGTCAAAATGCGATTACAAATGTCATGAGACCTTAAAGATGAAAAAAAAAAATTAAATAAAATACATAAAAATAGATAAAAGTAAATAATAAAAATTAAGACAATACTTGGCAATAGATACTGACTAGAAGGTGGTAAACATTATTTCACAATAGACATTATTCTTTGTGTAAAAACAGACAGTTTAATTAATACAGTTCTATCAGTATTTTGAAATAATTGCTGTAAATTAAACATGTTACCTCTTCGTAAATTAATGGGCAAGTACTTTCTACGATAAATGTTAAAATAAGGACATTGAAAAATATAATGAAACTCATCACCTAATAAAGAATTATTTTGACAGAGATGGCAATATCTTAAAGATCCTGTAACACATTTTTTCATGGTTTTATTTCATAAATATGATGCTCAAGTTAAGATTTGTCAATATTGTAAGTTCCTATAAGCATTATTTATAAAGATATTACCCAATTTAACATTTCATGTAAATAAAGGGAGGTAATTAGAAATTTATTTTCTATAAATTCTAAGTCAAATTTTCCAATAAGAAATGAATGCATATAAATTATTGATTAAATATAATGTGCACAAATATTTGCAGTACACATTTTACATATTCTTTGATGTTTGAAAATTGTTTTATTTGCATAATTATATACATATATAATTTTTTTGCAAGTGTGGTAAACACACAGTAACAATATCAATCACAAAACATACAGGATCTTTAAATCATGATCCAAACCTATATAACGACCCTTTTCAATAGGGAGTTTATGGTTACTACATCTAAACCTACACAGCGATAAGGCTAGATTTCTAGGTAAAAGTTTAAAATAGGGTTCTAACTCAAATGAGGATTTAAAAATTCTGTAAGTGATACATTTGCTAGAGTTAAACACCTGTTCATGCCACATTTGAACATATTGGTCTTTGATGCTAGATTTGACAATATTTTTTTTAAAATAAGATAACACAAATTGGTTTATCCAGTATTCAGCAAAACCAAGCTCTTGCAATGATTTTTAACATAAGCTACCCATGGGGAGTGATATACGTTTTGACGGTCCAATTCAAATATTAGTTTGTACATAATATTACATACTTTATCAGGTTTCGAATTAATGATTTTGCACCAAAAATTTAGGACTCTACATTTTATGATACAATCAATTGGAAGAGTACCAAGCTCCCCAAATACCATAACACTAGGAGTGGACTTTTTGACATTCATTATGAGTTTAAGATATTTCAACTGAAATTGCTTTACAATATCAATGTTACCCCACACTTCTACACCATATAACAAAATAGGAGTGACCATGGAGTCAAAAAGTTGTAACTGTAAATCTATATCAAGACAAAGAGTTCTGGATTTTTTAAGTACAGCAAACATAGCTTTTCTAGCTTGGTCACACAGGTATTTAGTAGTTTTATTGAACTTACCATTATAATTAAACTTAACACCTAAGTGGCTAAAATCCTCAACAATATCAAGTATGGCATTGTTAAAGTAAAAAGAAGGAGTGTTTCTACATTTCCCTTTTGAAAAAAATCACCACTTTAGTTTTGGCTGTATTTACTTGAAGTTTCCAAAACTCGCAATAAGTAGACATAGCATCTAGTGCTAATTGAAAATCAGATGCAGATTCTGCAAAAATTACAGTATCATCAGCATAAAGCAGTAAAATCAATTTAAAGTAAACCTCTACTATATCATCACTTGGTACATTTTTAATAGACTGCGAAAGTAAATCTAAACCATTATACGTATTTGAGATATGTTCTACAAGATCATTCAGGAAGACAGAAAAAAGAATGGATGATAGGTTTTCACCTTGACGGACACCTGTGCTTTTTACACAGGATTTAGCTGTGTCGTAAATACTATAAATTGCCATCTATATTGTGCTTTAAAAGTTTCATCCATAAAAAAGTTCTATTTACAGAATCGAAAGCTTTTTTATAATCCACAAATGCACAATATAATTTCTTATTCTTACTTAGATAAAAATCAACTAACAGTTTCAAAGTAAATATATGATCTACAGTTCCATAATCCTTACGAAAACCAGCCTGCTCTTCACATAACAGTCCTGAATTTTCTAAAGTATTAAGTCTGTTATTAAGAATACTTGTGAATAATTTTCCTAAACAACTTAAAATAGTGATTCCTCTGTAGTTGTCTGGGTTATTTACATCACCCTTTTTTATAAATAGGAAAAATAACTCCTTTGCACCAGACTTCTGGGACACCTTCTGATTCAAAAATGATATTAAACAATTTATTTAGAACAGGCAGCATAATATCTTTAGAGTACTTGATATACTCATTCAATATAATTGTCATGCAAAGAACAAGCTTTATGATTACTTAAACCATTAATTGCATTCAATATTTCACTGTTAGTTATAGTGGAGTTCAATTCAAATATAAAAATGAAACCTATAAAGTAGTTCGGCCCACATAATTTACGTCCCAAGACGATTCGTCAATATAGCTATGTTTATATTTTAGTGATAGTATTATACAGTGTTAATTAGTTTGAAAAAAAAACAACATTATTATGAAGTTAAAAAACAAAGTTGAGTGTAAAACTTTAAAGTTTAATTGTCGTAAATTTATAGGGAATAATAAATCTATTTCTATTTCATTATACATTATACAAATATGGACTTTTTAGCTGGTGAATATGATGTGATATGTACTGAAAAATTTAATATTGAACTAGGCGATAGCCGAGGTAAATATAAATTTTCAGTACATATCACATCATATTCACCAGCTAAAAAGTACATATCTGTTTGATTATATAATTTATAAATAGATTTTATATGGCTTATTAGATCTGCCATTGCCTACGTCGGAAGCTTGATTTATTTTTCCATAAAATATCTTTTTCATGAGCGCATTAGCAAGCTTATTCTTATAGTGTTCTTTAAAATGTAAAGACGGTTACTAAAATACACTAATTTGACTCTTATTTAAGAGTCATCCATTTTTTTTATCAGAATAATATATAACAACAAACTTGGCGTGACATCACGTCATAGTCTTGTGTCTTTCAGGGAATTTCCAAAAAATTTCCAAAAAATCCTTTTTAGAAGAAAAACTGGTGAATATACTCTGAAAATCTACTTTTAGGAAAAAAAACAGTGAATATATTCTGATATTGACCTGTTACAAAAAGTTGCTTGTAAGCCAATCAGGGAAAGGCATTTCAAAGCTATTTACAGATTATATAATAATATTTTATATTCTAGATCCTGGTCATGGCTGAAATTAAGAGTATTGCAGCTGTACCCTGTATACCATATACTCAACATGAAAAAGACTGTCAGGTTTGTTAAATTGAAATTAATTCTTATTAATTTATATTATATTTGATTTTTTTTACAATACATAATATAAATTTTAAAACTACTGGATATTTAACTTGTCTTTAGATATATTATTTTCAGAATATTCCTGTAACATTATTAATATAAAATTTACATGTTTGTTGATTTCAGCATGCTGCATAAAATGATCTTAGCTAGAGCCTAGAATGATAATTTCTTAGGAATATGCTGCAAGTAACTGACGGGGAGCAGTTTTTCTTACCAATCATAGGTCTTATGTACATGCAGTATTTGCTGTCAATATGAAACTTAGCTATGGTCCAATTTCTATGATATTTTATGATGTTAAAATCTAAGAGATAAGCATTTTTAAGTTTAAAAAACAAAATCACTAAGTGAGTAATTATATGTACCTGGTATAATGTAATTTGAAATTTGACCAAGCCACTATTAAACTACAAACTTCTTATTTTTTTATTTGCAGAAGCAGTAAGAGACAGCCAAAGAAGTACTCAAGCACTTAACATACCCAAAAAGATCTAGAAGAAAAGATTTGGAACAGATTGTAGCTGTTAAAGTGAATTAAAGCTGCACTATAACTGTATTTTTTGAAATAAAATATCTGAAGTATGTAATATTGTCTTGATATTTTTTGTTAAACTTGGTTACTTTGCTTTATATCCAAAATTAAAGTATTTGGTGGGTTTTTCAACGTTGAAATGACATTGAAACTTCAACGTTGTATCAACGTTGACATTTAAACGTTCTTTAAACTTTCAAATCCGAATATAAATCCAATCTTATTTCAACGTTTCTACGTTTTATCTGGCCATAATTCAACGCTGAAAACAACGTTGGTGTGCCTGCTGGGATAGAAATGAACACAATGATAAAAAGAAATTAAGCTCTGTGGAAATGAAAATGAAAATTATGATTTTTGTAACAGAATACCAGGACAAACCTACAATCTTCATTAGCACCCAATAACGTTCCGTGACATCCAGAGACTTTCTCTAGCATCAATTGACATTCCATAAGAAACTGACGAAGTTCTTACGGTCGTTTCTCACTTTCTAGGGCTTTGGGCCTTACATTTCTGTAAATGCAACCTATAAAACTTGTACAAAATCCGCATAGGGCCCCGCACGCCGAGTTCTCACGGACGTTCTACTTGGGCTTGGGCTTGGAGATTTACATTTCTGTGAAATGAACCATTCATACTTGTACAAAATCGAATCCGCAACGGAATCGATTGGGTGGTGTCGAAACAGTGGCTGTAGGGGCCTTGTGTTTTTACGTACGTTTAGATATGAATGAGCCTGTAACATACAAAAAAGGCCCGCAAACGCCGAGTTCTCACGGACATTTTACTTGGTCTAGGGCTTGGAGACTTACATTTCTGTACAGGTGACCCTTCAAACTTGTACAAAATTGAATCCGCAAGGAAAACCGGTGCGGGTAGTGTAAAAGCTGTGGCTATAGAAGCCTATTGTCTTTTCACGTACATTTACAACATCGGATAATGGACCACACGCACGTAATTCTCACGGACGTTTTACTTGGGCTAGGGCTTAGAGTTTTACATTTCTGTAAAGGTGACCCTTCAGACTTGTACAAAATTGAATCCGCAACGAAAACCGCATGTGCGGTGTCGAAGCAGTGGCTGTATAAAGCCTTGTGTCTTTTTTACGTACATTTACAACAACGAAAAACGGACCGCACGCACGGAGTTCTCATGGACGTGTTACTTGGATACATAAAAAGACACAAGGCTTCCATAGCCACTGCTTCGACACCGATCGTCCGATTTCATTGCGATTCAATTGTTTACAAGCCTAAAGGGTTACCTTTAAAGAAATGTAAGTTTCCAAACCGTAGCCCAAGTAAAACGTCCCTGAGATCTTCGTGCGTGCGGTCCGTTTTTTCGTTTTTGTTTTTGTTTGTTTGTTTGTTTGTGTCATTTTACGCTTTTTTTCCAACAGTATTTCAGTCATATAGGCGGGTAGTTTCCTAATCATCGTTCCTGGAGAGTTACACCAGTACTTGACCACCTTCCTCCGCGCTAAACTACCAAAGCATCTCCCGGGGATCGAACCCACGCCAGAGAGGTAACTGGATTAGTAAAGGTACGTAAAAAGTTGAACATTGTGACAAAAACAAACTCTCAATAGCATATAGTTGAGCATGACAATCTGCTTTTGTTTCTGAACAATTTATTGGGACGTCTGTAGCCGAGCGGTAACGGCCGTAGACTAAAAAATAGTTGCCCCTCATCCGCTGTGGGTTCGAATCCCGAGTCTGTCCTATAAGCAAGGTATTATGCTTACTTGCAGTACGCCAGTGGTTCTACTAAAGTACACTTTCGTGCCTGAAATAATGCACGGAAGAGCACATGAGGTCTTTCTCCACAAGTAAGGCTTTGCATTCGCCATGTGACTTATTCTGTGTAAGTGCGACGTAAACCAACTAAAAATGACAAAAAAATCAACAATTTGTGTTTAATTACCAAACTTTATGTAAAAGA
The DNA here is from genome assembly GCF_026571515.1 of Ruditapes philippinarum. Classification (NCBI taxonomy): domain Eukaryota; kingdom Metazoa; phylum Mollusca; class Bivalvia; order Venerida; family Veneridae; genus Ruditapes; species Ruditapes philippinarum. Next base: position 9,346 of record NW_026856659.1, on the reverse strand, counting down.
AAAAAAATAGTTGATTAAGTTAATGGCAGTTTGAGGATTCATTATTGAAATACATTTTATAGCACGAAAGAAATAGCATTATCGTGTCATCAAGCTGTGTCTTTGTGCGAAAATATACAAATACAAATATAAAGATAATGTTGTTGTTTTTCTTCTTTTTTTTCTTATTTTTCATTTTGGTTATTCTTATAATTGCCGTTAATTGAACTAGAAAGTAAAGCAGCGTATTTAGCCGATGTATATAACATTTAACAATAAAGGACCTCTTCTTTTATATGAATTATACACTGACAGCACATTATGGTATAAGGATTGAAGTACATGAAAATATGTCTGAAACACAAATGTATGTGTCATTTTTAGTAGAATTCATCTAATGAATTAAGTATAAAACAGATATCATTCCTTGTGATAGTCACTCTATTTCGTTTTTCATTACATTTTTACATTCATCAGGACATTCGCCATATATTAGGTAATTGGTCCTTGCATACGCTGAAAAAAAATTGTAGACAAGCAAACAGAACGCTCTAAATATTTTTGCGAGCATGTGTGCACTATAACAAGACCAGTCAAACTAAATTGACATGACCTTATAAATGCAACTTACCAAACATAATAAGTTGACAGGTTAGAAAATTTGTACAAAGAAAAAGATACAGGATATGTCTAAAAGCTCTTTTGCCATAAAGAACTAATATCAGGAGTAACGTTGCAATGAAATATATCAATGACAGCCTGTTTTGATACAAGTTGTGCCTTGTTTACAAATAATGTCGGAACAATGTAAGAATAAAGGAGAAATTCTGATGTTGCTGTCGGTAACATACACATTACACAAGATTAGATTCCGTCAAATGTAAACACACTGCTGAAATATAAAAAACGTATATTTTGGAAACGAGAGCAACTTCAGTTAATCATCGAAGTATGAATTTGTGTTATTCACTTAGCGGAATTATGAAATTGGTCAATCATAAATGCAACATAACCTAGTAGCATACATTTCATGTGTAATTTATAACACATTTATCTTTCTTTTAGAGTTATTTAAATAGAAGCTCATAATTGAATATAATTAAACAATAGAAAATTATTGGCTTGCAATAATCAATGATGGGTTTTTTTTCCATGTGGTTTAAACCCTATATTTTTCCCTTTTATTGATTTTAAAAAATATCAGATCTGTTGTTTGTTGTTGTTGCTTTCTGTGCTGCTGTTTTTTGTTTTTAAATTTTTGGGTGTTGTTGTAGAAAAAGGGGAAAATTTTAAAAATTTTTATTTTAAAATTTTACTTTTAAAATTTTTAAAATTTTTGAAGGGTTTTAACCGGGCGGGCCCATTATTTTGTGAAAATTAAAAAATTAAAATTCAAAATAAATTTTCTTTCCAAAGATGTAAATTTTTTTATTCTTTCTAAACATTTTTTTGTTAGATCCTTTTGGCTTTTAAACAGTTTTGGTGTCATGGGAAATTTAATTATGGGGTTTTTTTGATTATATTTCTGATTTACTTTTTTTTAAAATTTTTTGAATCTAGGTTGTCCTCTGTTTATTTACAATGATATCATTATTCAGTGTATTTTGTTAATACATTTTTTTCTCTTCAAATTTTTTACGTATTCCCCTTACACTTATTTTGAAAAATTTTTTTTGGGGGGTTTTTTGGGGCCCTTTTATTTTCAGGGGTTTTATCAATGATTAAAGATATCATTTTTGCTTTTCATTTTTTAAATTATTTTAAAAAAAGGGAAAATTGGGGTGTCCCCTTTTGGCTTAAAATTTTTTGGTAAAAATTTTTTTCCGGGTCTTGTTTAAAGCCTTCCCCACGTCTTTGGGGTCTCTGATACAAAAAATTTTTAATTTAAAAAAAAAAATTGCCTTGGGTTGCTTTTTAAACTCCTTTTCCAAAAAAAACATTCTTTCCCTTACCACGTAAGGGCACTTTTGTTTATCAAATTTTTCCTTAAGCTCGGTTTTGTACCTTTATCCATTTCAAAATTATCATTTTTCTGCAAAGTTTTTAAAACAGGTCGTTCTGAAGTAAAACTTATTTCTAATTCAGATATCTAAAAATACATTAAAAGCTTAATTTCAGAAAGATAATATTTGTATTTTATAAATTTTGCTCAGTTTTGTTTTCTTTAATTTTTTCTGAATATCTGAACAATTGAAGACGAGTTTTAATCAAAAGGAGACATCTCCGAAACATTTTGGGCATGTTTTATTTCAAATTATGGGGGTGTAATCTTTTTTGATGTTTTTTTTTTTTTTTAGTTTTTATTGCTTTTTTAATTAAAAAAGTTGAAAATCCGTTAACTAAGCTTCCTTATTTAGTTCAATACCATGCATATGCATATTGTTATTGATCATGAATTATCAAAGGGAAGTAAACCCCAACATATTTGTTATGTAAAGTTACATAAGTTATCTCCCTTCATTTGCCGAAACTGTCACTGTTGAAAATTTATGAGTGATTGCACGAGTTTCGGTGAAAACGCGTTGAATTAAGAGTATATTATATTAATTCTAGTATATGATATTTTAGGAGCAGAACATGTTTCAACTGGCTAGTATTTGTTTTTGAATAGATAAATTATAAATTTATTTTTTAAAATTAGATAAATGATGTACTTGTATATAAAATATTTAACTTTATCTAGTTATTATATCTGTTTAAATAAACCATACAGTGTTTTAGTTTATTTATCAGATAAAAGATATTGAATTAATACATGTCTGTGCCGTAACTAAATAAGTTATAAACTACAATAATATCCTTAAAAGCAAAAGCATCGCATGAGGTGTTCAAAATTCATTTTTTTTAAGAAGCATAGAATATAGCTTTCACTACTATGCCCCTTGCCTGATTGATTGATTGATTGATTGATTTTCTTTAGATCGGGCGGTCAAGGCTAACCTGAGATACAAGGGAGTCCGGGAACCAGTTTCTAGCTCTTATTAAATAGATCCATCGGTTCTTTTACCTGCCCAGTTTATAGCACGCGAGGATTGATTGGGTTTCATACCAGTAAGCCTTTCGGTAGGTGGGCATACTAAAAAATCCCAAGGGTGTTACCAAGGATCGAACCCGGAACCTCAGGAGTGACAGTCGGTGGTCTAACCAACTGAGCTATCGCGGCATATAACAACTGCATCTGATCATGATAAACAAGTATCCCAAGTTTCATGTTGATAACTATAAACAATGGGCTACATAACAGTTTTTACACAACGACGACGACGAAGCCATTATTATAATATCTCGACTTTCCTCCGAAACAGTCAACATTTAATCAAAATGAATATATGATGGGAAGTATAAACACGCTATTCTGTTAATTCATAGCAATGTGAAATGGTCACTTACCGGGAAAAAATCGTTAACTAGTCCTTTCATCTGATATGTACGGTGTTCCGTTTGGACACGTTTGGACAATCGTGACATTTTATTTATTCTGTACCCGCGATGCACGATGGTACGATGGTGAAAACGCGATGGCACGATGGTACGATGGTGAAAACACGATGGTACGATGGTGAAATCGCGATGGCGCGATAGTACGATGGTGAAAACGCGATGTTACATCGCGTTTTCACCATCGTACCATCGTGATTTCACCATCGTACCATCGCGTTTTCACCATCGTACCATCACACCATCGCGCTATCGTGTTTTCACCATCGTGCCATCGCGCTTTCACCATCGTGGCATCGCGATTTCACCATCGTACCATCGCGATTTCACCATCCTACCATCGCGATTTCACCATCGTACCATCGCGTTTTCACCATCGTACCATCGCGTTTTCATTATCGTACCATCGCGTTTTCACCATCGTGCCATCGCCTTCCGGTGGACATGCGCATTTTACAACTTTATCAATAATGGATGAATGCATAACTATGTATTATGTGAGAGGCTATACGTATCGAGACATTTTAAATATAGTGAGGCTTAAAACGGGACTTGATCTCAGCACAGACTATTTAATAAGTGTTGTGTATTAAGATTCAATCATTATAAAACCTTTATGCACTGTGCTTAATTCATCTTGTCTTTATATCTATCACACAAATTTTTTAAGGTTTTATATCGTAAATATGATGCTCAAATTAAGATAAGTTCCAAAAAGCATTATTTGTAAAGATGTTATCGAATTTAACATTTCATGTAAATAAAGGGAGGTAATAAAAATAATTTATTTTCTGTCAAGTCTAAGTCAAATTTTTCAATAAGAAATGAATGCATATATTTTAATGATTACATATAATATGTATAAATATTTGCAGTACATATTTTACATATTCTCGATGTTTAAAACGTGTTTTATATTAAAGCATATATTATATAAATATACATGTATATAATTTCGATGAAGTGTGGTGTTAGCTCAACAGGTACAGCGTTGGACTGTCAATCGGGCGATCGGACTAGATTCCCCCGACGGGTGCAGGTCACTTTCGTTGTGATTGATCATGAAATCCTTTCTACGGTCATTGACACTGGTCTCTGCTCTGCAGAAGTTTCAGTTCCTTGCGAAAGTGAAGGCAACTAGTACTGGTAAACTGCTTGACAGCCTGCCCAGGAAAATGCGGTGGTTGAACTGTGCTCTTGTGAATTCAATGTGGCTTACTGTCATGATCGGAAGTGAAAACTATCACCACAACCACCATGGTGTACAACCTCAATTACAACATACAAAATCTTTAGAACGGTTTGGTATAGCTGTCATGTGTTTTTTTTGTTTTTTTTTTCAATTATTCTTGCTTGGATATGGAAGAATGAAAAATCACAATACGTTCAGGTATTAGAAAGTAAATTATAAAACAAAATGAAAATAAAAGGAAAATTAAAGAAAATACTGAGCCAGAAAATGATGCATCAAGAGCTCATACATATAGATAAGATAATTATATTTCCCGAGACTATTAGAATGTGTATGCCTTAAAGTGAGAAATGTTTGCCCTTGACCTGGTCCGATTGGGAATTTAAAGCCAAATAATATTATATTACTATGGAAGATTAATTATTACTGCAAAAATTGTAAATTCGGCGCTATAATCCGAGCATAGGTTCCAGTACCAGACCTAGGGATTGATCAGTAATTTACTTAATTACAATTACTTTCAGATTTTATTGTTATAGATTATGATTGAATTCTCAGATTTGCCTCTGTAATCAATTAAATAACATAACAGAACAGAAGAAAACGTTATTTTACTTTGATTTGTACATAAATGTAGAACATTATCAGAAAAGTACAGAACATTAATTCAAGTTACATATAATATAACACATGAGTATACATAACAGTGGTGAATATTTGTTAATTTTAACACATGACGTGATATTATTTTTAAGGTATTTGTAAGAGGAAAATAAATAATTATCATGAGACATGAAAAAAGAAAAAAAACAGCTACCGTCTGAAGATATTCATGATTTCATGATACATTGATCAAAATGTATAAACAATACATTTTCAATACTTATATTCAATTAATGATAACAAAGTTTAAAGTCAACGTCACGTCACATTTATCCGGCTTCATCCGAGACCCACATAGGCCCTTGTTTGTCTTCTGCGTACATATTCAACGATCATGTCTTGTGGCAAATTAAAAAAAAAATCGTAATATAAAATTAAAATGTATTTTCTACGGTGTTCCGTTTGGACACGTTTGGACAATCGTGACATTTTATTTATTCTGTACCCGCGATGCACGATGGTACGATGGTGAAAACGCGATGGCACGATGGTACGATGGTGAAAACACGATGGTACGATGGTGAATCACGATGGTACGATGGTGAAATCGCGATGGCGCGATAGTACGATGGTGATTTCACCATCGTACCATCGCGTTTTCACCATCGTACCATCGCACCATCGCGCTATCGTGTTTTCACCATCGTGCCATCGCGCTTTCACCATCGTGCCATCGCGATTTCAACATCGTACCATCGCGATTTCACCATCGTACCATCGCGATTTCACCATCGTACCATCGCGTTTTCACCATCGTACCATCGCGTTTTCACCATCGTGCCATCGCCTTCCGGTGGACATGCGCATTGTACATCTTTATCAACAATGGATGAATGCATAACTATGTATTATGTGAGAGGCTATATACGTTCCGTTTGGACACGTTTGGACAATCGTGACATTTTATTTATTCTGTACCCGCGATGCACGATGGTGAAAACGCGATGGCACGATGGTACGATGGTGAAAACACGATGGTACGATGGTGAAATCACGATGGTACGATGGTGAAATCGCGATGGCGCGATAGTACGATGGTGAAAACACGATGTTACATCGCGTTTTCACCATCGTACCATCGTGATTTCACCATCGTACCATCGCGTTTTCACCATCGTAACATCGCACCATCGTGATTTCACCATCGTACCATCGTGTTTTCACCATCGTACCATCGTGTCATCGCGTTTCACCATCGTACCATCGTGTCATCGCGTTTTCACCATCGTACCATCGTGCACCGCGGGTACAGAATAAATAAAATGTCACGATTGTCCAAACGTGTCAAAACGGAACACCGTACAAACGTATCCAAACGGAACACCGTAATTTTCAGTACAGATATTGCGACATTTTGTTTCAGTTTGGCACGATGGTGAAAACGCGATGGTACGATGGTGAAATCGCGATGGCACGATGGTGAAAACGCGATGGTACGATGGTGAAAGTGCAATGGTACGATGGTGAAAACGCGATGGCACGATGGTGAAAACACGATGGCGCGATGGTGCGATGGTACGATGGTGAAAACGCGATGGTACGATGGTGAAATCACGATGGTACGATGGTGAAAACGCGATGTAACATCGCGTTTGCACCCTCGTACTATCGCGCCATCGCGATTTCACCATCGTACCATCGTAATTTCACCATCGTACCATCGTGTTTTCACCATCGTACCAACAACAAATTTAGATTAAATGCACTTTTTCAGAAATGCTTCAATTTGACATTAAATATTCTTGTTTAGGCAAAATAAACATATATTTGTAAGAAAAATCTGGTTTCAAACAAGTTTTTATGTTTTTTACTGTTTTAATGATGATTGTTAACCACTGGTTAAGAGCATTATCCGGTGGTCATAGGAGTGGTTAAAGTTAAACACTGGATAAGGCATTTTATCCGTTGGATATGTTTTGAGCAACGGACAAAATTTAACCAGCGGATAAAGAATTTAAGCACTTGTTAACACTAACCAATGTTTTGAACAACTGGGTCCAGTGTGCGTTATGGGTGTCAAAGTTACTCCAGAGAAGAAATTGATGTCCTATCGGGGTTTAACGCCGAAAATAAGAATGAATCGAGAAAAAAATGGCGGCCATTTTATTTAGAAATACTAGATTTTATACTGTTAAAAAATACTGTTACCTATGTAACAGTACAAAATTCATAGTCACGTGGTACACTTGCATAACCAGTAAAAATAAACTCCCAGAGGCCTATGGGATATTAGCATTACGAAAAAAGTGAGGGGTAATAAAATTAACTGATAACAAGTTTGCAACCTAGGGTGGATAATTTGTAATAATAATCAGTCTGCTCAAAGGGTATAAGTCTATCTATCTTATGAAATAATTTTATAAAATTTATCAACAGTAAAATTATATTGGTTCCATTATGATATGGTTGATTCCCAAAAAAGTTGTAACATAGAATGTCTCTGTTATTTAACATACATGAATAATTTACATATTGTCCAACAGCATTGACCTGGCACTCTTGCATTTGACCCTGTACAGTAGTCGGTATATATTCCGCAGTAAACGTTACGATCTACTTGTAAATCGATATGAATGTAAATATCCAATTGTTAAAGTGGTGTAAATCGAAAATCCCTCTTAGCGCAGTTGGTAAAGAGTTTTCACATGAAGAATGTAGACGTAGACTGGTAGGTTCGGATCCTATTTCACCAAATTATTTTTAATTTTAATTTTGAAACTGCCATTCTCTTTAAACTATTGAAAACCTTTTTATTGTGTGTACTATCTATGTAGTATTTTTATTAACTGCCTTTCAAGTGTGCATATACGATTGCATAATGTCACAAAAAGAACCATTTTGAAAGATACTGTAATCACGGATTTATATTATATAAATCCGTGCTGTAATGAAATAAAAGACATAATTTTGCATAAAAACACCACTTAAAAGGTATTCTTTAACCAGGTGTACTAAAGCATTTTCAAATTAATTTTTGCAATTAAATTTTTAGAAAAAATCATAATGTGGTGTTGGTTAGGTATCGAACCAGAGACCTTTACATCGGTAGTCCAACACCTATACCAACATACACCACACCTCACTGATGAGTGAAGTTAGCAAATATATTGATAAATTCGATAGGTAATGGTCAATGTTTATTCATATGACCTTTCCGAAAATTTTGGAACACAATATTATTTTGCTATTTTAAGTAGGTTTTTTTCTGTTTTGCACTGATTTTTTGTGCACTAAGGTTAGTGTTCATTAGTAAGCATTTACAAAATTAAAATTGGTCAAGAACGGCACTGAAAGGTGTCAAAATGACAACTAACTAATTCAGCGATTGAAATTATTTTTATAAACAATTGATTTAGTAGATTGATTAACAGTTTGCCAATTTATCAAAGTAATATGTGTTATGTTTCATTTAAAATACTGTAACTCTGTTGGACACAAAAATAATTCCAAACACTTGTCCTCCGTTTTAGAATTCATGTCCATTAACAATGAACTGTTCTAAAAAATCAGAGCATGCTTGCAGTCTGTAATATACAATACATATTTTAATAACTTTTACAATTCAAAATAAGAAGTTTAACAAAAATAATTATAGTGGTACACTGAAATTGAATTGAATGAATACTCAATTAAGTTAAACTTTAAACACCAAATTTGCACCAAGCCTTAAATTCCAAGTGTTAAAAAAAGATATATTCTACTTCTGAACAATTTCCTAAACATTCTTAAATCATTTACACTGTTTATTTGTTTGGTTTTCACACCAGTTTAAACACAATTTTTGGATATATCTTGGCAGTCGGTTAACCATAACTGGCTTTACTGGATAGCTAACCAGTAATTACCAATTTCTCTGCGAAGTGACCGACTACTAATTCCACATTATTTCTGAATCAGTGCTGAGAGACACAATGAGATAAATAAGACACAATGTCCGAGATAAATAAGACACAATGTCCAATATAAATTGGACACAATGTCCAATATAAATTAGACACAATGTCTGACATTAATTAGACACAAAGTCCGAGATAAATAAGACACAATGTCCGAGATAAATAAGACACAATGTCC
>NW_026856658.1:0-201269 GCF_026571515.1 Ruditapes philippinarum | reverse complement strand
TTATTTTCTTCAATGTATGTCATAAATCATTGAATAATGCTATGCAACTGGTTATCTGCCTATGAAACAGATTTTGAAATATTTGGAATTGTGTTTCTAGCCACACTGAATTACAAAATTGTTCATTTTTAGGTCCCCTGCCCCCTCCGTGTTTTGATTTAATGCAAATGATGAGTACTCTTTAAGGGGCGGTAACTTTTCCATTTTCGCTTCAACTAGAACATTTCCTTCTTAAATTGAGGTTAATATCCTAAACAAATGATAGTTTAGCGCAGGATTGATTCCGTATGATTTGATGATGGGCCACTTAATTCTTACACTCCTGCCAATCCTGGTAAATATAGTACCATCAGAATAAAATTGAAAATTAAAACATTCCACAGACCATTTTTTAATGACACTAAAACATTTTACAAAAATTGACTATATTTTCCTTTGGATAGCAATTTAATAATTAAAAAAAAAAAAATCAAAGAAAAATGTTGTTTTTTTTTATTGATAATATTTTGCCAAGGCAAACTTTTTTGTAATTGCCATGGACTTGCCATGGCAAATTTTTGCCATTGAATTGCCATGGCAAATTTTTGCCATGGAATTGCCATGGCAAATTTGCCATGGGAGAAATTTGCCATGGCATTTCTATGGCAAAAATTTGCCATGGCAAAATGAAAAAAATTAGAGATTGCAATAAAAACATAACAATAGCACCAATAACATGTCATAGGATAAGTTTTAGAATGTTTTGTGAGGTTTTTAAAAAATAATTGCCATGGCAAATTTGCCATTGCAAAAGTAGGAAAAATCTTGCCATGGCAATTCTAATTTGCCATGGCAAATTATTTGCCATGGCAAAATGCCGAAATGCCATGGCAAAACACACTTTGCCATGGCAAATGCAAACTTTCAATGCATTTTTACAAAAAAGTATTAAAGATAGAAAAACAAAACATATTAACTTTTAAACCATTTAGTAAATATGACAGTTTAAGATAGTTTTCATTTTTTTAAAGCGCGTAAAAATAGGGGTTGAATTTGCCAAAAACTGGCGCGGCAAAAAGAAACCGGCAGCTATTGGTATATATGTTTTATATACAAGCGGCACTGGACTGTACCAGGGAGAACTTGTTACAGTTATAAAATAAAATAGAATTATGTCATTTATCATAATTGTACTTATTTTGATCCAACTTTGGTAAAGGGCTTTATTGTGCCAGCTTAACTGGCTTGATTTTTTGGAATGACTTCAATTATAGTGGATGTCACATTTACAATTATGCTTTCATTCATTTACAAAATTTTTGTTTGTTTTTTGTACGTTGAATGAAAAAAGCGCAATTCTTTTACAATGTTTAAAAGGCATAATGTGGAAAACATAATCTAAAAATATTATCATGCTATTGTACTTTTTTATATTATATCCACTGCATTAAATTTGCGCAATGATTTTATGACAGTGTCCTGTCTGTTATCAAAAACTGCTTCTTGTCGACATAAAAAGTCATTCCAAAGAATTGTCATTTTATGCATTTATATTGATATAATGTTAAGAACTTAAAGGGACTCCACTGAGGTTTAAAAGCCTAAAAACATAACATTAGAATTTCTTACATAAATGAAATGGGGCGGTTTAAACAGAAATATATTCAAAGATAGTTAAGAAATATATTTTAAAATAAATCGATTTCATTTTGTGTCATTTTTTTACAATTTGAATAATTATTATGGAAAAACGAAGTGCGCGAATGATCTGAAAGTTTGCACAAAGATTCGTGGTCTACAACTACATCAAATGGTACATTTATCTGGAAATAAATATTTTCAGTCCCGTCATGTCAAAAAACATCAGTGGAGTCCCTTTAACATGGATCAACTACTGTGGTTTTTATATAAGCAAAAAAATAATATATATTTATTTTACCAGTATATTGTATTAAACTCTTTTATATCATAGTTTGGGTACCTTTCTGTTGAAAATGTGTCCGAGTTAAATCGTATATCCACTTTCTGCCTATTTCCGATCAGCTAACAGATTTTTCGACAATAACTGACAGTGAAAATATATAAAAATATTCTCTTTCAATTCTGCGAATATTATCATTTCAGCTAATAAATGCACCAACTTTTTAAAATTTTACTTGAATTATTATTATGAATCAAGGACAAATCATTACTGACCCATTTTCCTGTTCTTCAAAATTTCACAACTACTTTTCAATCAGTTAACAAAATATAAACTGTACCACATAAAAATTATCATACACTGTTAAAATATAATCAGTTATGTACTTTTGAGAAATGTTGACAAACTCAACTTCAGATAAATGGTAATAAACATTTTTAACCTAATCATAATGCCATTTTTCAATCTTGATATCTATTTGCAGTGGTATAGCTGTCACAATTGGGGTATGGATGTACATTTCAATTTTCATAACAGAAAAAGCATGTTTTGTGAAATTTTTAGGATCTTAGGGTCGATATGACCCCATTCTAGTGACTGCTTACTGAAAAGTTATCAGAGAGAATGTTTTTCTTTGGTTAAGTGACTGTTACTTTACTGATGTATGACCTTCCAATTAAGAATTGTATGGTAAAATATGTACATATTAAAATCATAGCTTTTGAAGTGCAGTATACATTATGACAACATGATATTGAAACAGTTGTCCAACTAAATATCCATTTCTGCAGACCGACAAAAAACTGAGTCTGTAAATCAACTATTTTTAGAAAATTATTGCGATTTGTAACTGGGTAAATAAAGGATTAGTGGAAACACACATTTTACATATTTTGAACTAAAATGCTAGCATTTGCTTTTTTATCGCCATAATTGACATTGCTGCTGATAAATGTAGTCAAGGTGAATACAAGATGTGCTTACAGTTTGGTTACATGACAAATAAGGTAAAAAAAAATCTAGGGATGATTGAAAAGTGGGTGTGATTGAAAACTGGCAGTATGTGGATACATGTACATGCACAGTGTGTTAACTGGAGTGCAGGTATAAGTTACCCGCACTCCAGAGCATGCCCATTGATTGGTTCGTTTTTGCTGGGGTTTACTTATTGTGACGGCAGAGAAAGGGAAAGCGACAGAAATATCATAGTCAGATGCTTGTTCATTGGTTACTTTTTCTTCGGGACAACAAGGAATGTGTTTTTTTATCACATTTTCTCAATATTCTGAAATATTTTTTGCGAACATCCGGATCCGAAAATTGACACCGAATCGTGATCCGAACGTTCGGATATCTGGACTCCGAATGACATCCCTAGTTTTTATGTTTGACTATGATACAAAAGAGAAAGAACATCAAAACACTCGGCAATCTGATTAATGCTCGAGAATAGACGTCAACATGAAATATTTTAATTATATTAAGACATAAATACCGCTTTCTTTCAAAACTCGGAACATTATATTTTTGCAAACTAAATAACTATCGGGTATACGGGAAAAGGCGTAAAGACAAGAGAAAATATTATTTAATTGCGTGGTGAAAATTATCTAAACACCTTTAAAAAAAGATAAAAAGATATCGTCACATTTTCATAAATATGTGTCATTCGTAATAGTCATTTGCGAGATCATTTAAATTTCGATGCATTAAAGGTATTTTATTCATTTTTGAAAATGAATAAACATGTTGAATATCTTCTTATATTATATAAAATAATAAAGATTTACCAAAAAAAAAACAAAAAACATTTTCATTTATATACCTAAAGACAAATTTTCTGCAACAAATATCAAATACAAGTTTTATGCAAAGAAATGAATTTACAATGAAAACAGTCTATTAAATAATGCTAGTATGAGGATGCGTTCAATGCCCGATCCCACAGGCCCTAAAGTAAGACATTCACGAAAGTGGGTTCGTTTGCTGTTTTTTAATAAAGCAAACTTTCTTGAAAATATTACGGTTGCATGTCGTTGCCGTAATATCTCATATATATATATATATATATATATATATATATATATATATATATATATATATATATATATATATATATATATATATATATATATATATATATATATATATATATATATATATATATATATATGAGATATTACGGCAACGACATGCAACCGTAATATATATATATATATTATATATTATCATTATTATACTGCACGTTAGTAAAGTCGCTTTCCATTGGGTAATAGTGGCGTTTATATAGTTTTATACACAGGGCTGATGTCGTTTTATATAGAAATCTTAGTTTCTTCTCTTCATAAAAATGCTTGCTGTATTATTAATTCGTGATAAATATTTTCCACAGGTTATTTGGCCGTATATAAACGGTTGTTTGCGATTTAACCCTCGCCTAACGGCTCGGGCTATATTTTCAAACAACCGTATATATAGGGTCATATAACCTGTCAAAAATCTTTATAACTTATAATCTAATCGTGCACGCATTATTATACCCATTTAATGTACATTAAAATTTTGTATTTATATGTTATGTTTTTGGAAATGCAGAGTACAAAGTTCGTTACATTTTTATACGCTTAGTTCTGTAAGCGCTTTCAATGTTTTTACATATCTTCAGACAGTAACGTCTAATATAATCATAACAAATATTACAATGACGTAACGTTATAAAAGTGCGGGAAACGTAAAAATAAACGTAAAAGATTTAAGACCTAAACATGTTTTACATGACATTATTAGAAAATACGGCGATGGTCTTATGAAAGAAGAGTCTGACTACCTAACAAATTTTGAACACTCAACAAGTTATTTCTATGGTTTACCAAAATTTAACAAATTAAAGTAAAACAATCGCTGATTCATTGAACGAACAACAGTTAGAATATCTGAAAGTTTGTGATCCTAACGATTTACCTTTTAGACCTATTTGTGGAGGACCTAATAGCATAACACAAAGACTCAGCCGACTATTAGACATAATTCTTAACCCTCTATGAAAATGTGTGCCTAGTTTTATACGAGATGATTTAGATTTTCTTAAATATTTATCAGAACACATAGAAGATCATTAATCTAAACTAGTCACTTTCGATGTAGTAAAATTGTATACCAATATTCCCCACGATCTTAGATTGAAAGCAGTGATAATATGGATGGAAAAATACCAGAATATATATATATTAATATTAATTCAAGTCATCACCCTTGGATGACGTCATTGGGGGATACGGTGGGCATTGTCGATACGATTAAGTACATTAATAGAGGGATATAAAGATCTTAATCCTTTCTCTCGAAGAATGGCAGATTGAAATTGCCAAAATTTTGTGTAATTGATAAGATTTTACATAAATAGGATGGCCAAATAAATAAAATGTTTATTATAATAAGGTTAACGATTTGTTTTAATTCTAGACCATATGGCTGGGTAACTGATCACGGTTACCATTTTCGTTTGATTCTAAATAATAAACATTGTTGCGCCGTGTTTAACCAGGCAGTTAAATCGTTCAAAAATGTAAGTATTCTGTAGTTTCGAAAAACGGCTACGTAATAATTTATTGCACGGTACTGGTTGATTAAAACAAAACTTATATTGATTTAAGCATTACTAAGACAAACAATAATGATAATATAATTCTATTTAATTTACAAAAATATGTTCAGGCATAAAAAGTAAAAATTGTTTAAGTCATTTGTCTGTCGTCTGTACTTCCAAACCTTTTACAGATTAAGTTAACACAATAAAATACACAAACACTGTATGTTTAAAAATGATATATTATCATTATACTTAATGTCTTTGTCTTGGAGAAATCAATAAATATCATTAACTAAACTATCTTAGGTATAGTTGTGTCATACAAATGTTGTTATGCTTTTTTTCTGAATATAATCATGCTTTTATGTGTTGTGTACTTATACAAAAATACTCCTTTATGTTACGAGCAAAACTGGCTTAATTAAAAAATGAATGATAAGTTCGAAAATGATATTTTTGTTTGCATCATAGCGATAAGTTTTTGTTTTTTGTCTCCTTTGCTAAAAGTTACAAAATTGAAAGCTGAATAGGAAAATAACTTTCAGAAACCTTTTTGCCTTATAACCAGTAGCAATTCTCAAAAAATATCATATATAAGATCCGGAAAAATGTACAGATATTTTCTTTCTCACACTCTGTATACCTTGAAGAAAGATTTTTTTGTGCTTAATGTGTAAATACTTAATATTTGTACACATGCATATATATATATATATATAGCGGGAAAAAAAGAATGAAGTGATGCCTTTTCCAGTTTACATTGCAATGGTTTATTAACAAAACTGCAATAAATAATTGAAGAGAAATATCAACCGGTTTCACCCGTTAAAGGGATCTTCAAGATAATGACGTTAATAACGTCGCTTGGTAACGACGTCAAAACAGTGTAAAGGGACGTTACTCTTATAACGTTTTAAAGGGACATAATAATAAGCTATAATATTATTGTTATATATATATCAAAATTATTTTGAATTCAATTCTGGTTTAAGAACGTTTATTAAAACAGTTTCTTTCATTCTTCTTTTGAATGTGTCTGGTTCTCGCATTTTATAGATTGGCATTATATTAAACTTTGGAGTGATGTCTTTTGCGCAAATGGCAATGTGTCGACTGACTGGTAATAATGCATTGTCTGGATTTCGTATATGTTGGTTGTGTAATGTTACTCGATTTCTTAAATTTGAAGTTTCTCCAATATAATCTTTGGAACAACCATTACATTTCAATGCATAAATTACATTTCTAATGTCGCATGATCCTGAGAATTTTACTTTAAATTCGCGGCCATTCTTGAAATGGTATGTATTTCCTTCTATAATGTGTTTGCACAGGCCGCATTTTAAACTGCTGCATCTTTTTATTTTATTCTTTCTCAGTGTTGAAGAAAATCGTGCCCTGGTCAAAAGTTTTTTCAGATTAGCCGGTTGTCTTTTACTTTTAATTATATGGCTTTCTGTCAATAATTCCTTTCATTATTTCATCATTTTGTAATATTGGTAGATTTTCTTGTATTACTGTGAAAAATTCGGTATTCCTTGGATTATGTGTTGACACGTATGGTATAACTTTCTCGTCCGTCTTTAGTTTTGTCTTCCGTAGTTCGGATTGTTCTATTGCTAAAGCTCTCTGGATGCCGTTTTCTATAAGTTTCTGAGGATATTTTAAAGAAGCCAGGAATTTGTTTAATTCATTTAATCTGAGATGTAATACGTCTCTATTTGATATAATTGTACAAAGTCGTCTAGCTAGTGAGAATGGGATGTTTTGTTTTGTGTGTTTTGGATGACAAGAGTTGAATAAAAGATATTGTTTACTGTCAGTAGGTTTATAGTAGATATCTGTTTCACATATTCATACAAATGGAAAAGGGTACTTTAAAATTAATAACAGTTTACTACTTAAACATGAATACCAAAACGTTATACGAAAAATTATTGATGAAACCGCTATGATAAATGCAGGTGCAAATACAAATACAATGTGGGAAATAATGAAAGGAAATATTAGATAGCAAAATATTAGAAACGAAACTATTAAGTTTGCAAGTAAAACCAAACAAGATGATGAAAAAAGGGAAAAAGAAATAAATTTAAAATTAATTAACTTAGAACAGACTTTAAGTTCTTGTTCCTTAAACAATGATATTGATAAAATAAAGTCAGAAATAGAAAAAAATAAAGAAGAGTTAAACAAAATCTACGATAAGAAGATAAATGGAATAATATTAAGATGAAAAGCGTAAAATGTTGAATATAATCAGCAAATTAGTAAATTGTTTGCAAATTTAGAAAAAAGAAACTCTGAAAAAAAGGTTATGATTCAAATAGAAGTTAGTGGCCGAATAATCTCAAAACAAAATGAAATAAAAGAAGAGCAGAAGCGCTTCTATAAAAATCTTTATAAAGAGGTTGAACAAGAAACAACTTAATTTAATTTTATGGATCCAACTATACCAAAAGTAAGTGATATAGAATGGACAACTTACTGAACTCGAATTTACAACAGCCCTAAAAATATGAATAATAATAAAAGTCCTGGATCAGATGGATTAACAACAGAATTTAATAAAATCTTTTGGAATGATATTAAATATTACTACATTAACTTTATTAAACATTCATTTGAAATTAAAAACTTGACTGAACTTCAGAAACAAAGTATCATCACTCTGTTACCAAAAACAAACAAAGATACTCTTTTCTTAGAAAACTGGCGTCCAATTAGTCTTTTAAATATTGATTATAAAATAATAGCAAAAGTTATAGCAAATAGAATGAAAAAAGTTTTACCTCTAATCATAAGTCAAAATCAATCCGGGTTCATTAAAGATAGATACATTGGAGAAAATATACTTACGATATTTGAAGTATTAGAACAAATGGAAAAAAAGGACCAAGATGCACTTTTATTTTTTACAGACTTTGAAAAAGCTTTTGATAGTATCAACCATAGCTTTATTTTTCAAGTTTTGGAATTTTTTAATTTTGGCAATACAATAATCCAATGGATAAAACTTTTATGCAATGACCCACAAAGCTGTGTTATCAATAACGGACACATCTCAGATTTCTTTAAAATACATAGAGGTGTACGTCAAGGATGTCCACTTTCTCCATATATATTTATTGTATGCATCGAACTCCTTTCAAACTGTATATGTAAACAAGAAAAAATAAAAGGCATAAACATAAATGGAATCGAGATTAAAAATGTGTTATTTGCGGATGATGCAACCTTTGTAACTGATGGGTCAAGAGAATCTTTCGAAACATTAATTGCAATACTCGATGATTTCAATAAAATATCAGGCCTAAAACTAAATTAAAAGAAATGTAACGTATTAAAAGTAGGCTCATTAAGAAACTCCGAAACTAAATATTGCCGAAATCGAAATTTCCAATGGACTTCTGACAATGCAAAATCTTTAGGTATGACATTTTGTACAAACTCTACTTTAACTCTCCAAAAGAATTTAGAACCTAAAATTGATGCTTTTAAAAATTGTTTAAAACAATGGCAACACCGAAAACTTACACTTCTTTGAAAAGTTACTGTCATCAAATCTTTTGCTTTACCAAAACTGATCTATGCTTTATCTGTATTACCTTTACCTAGCTTTTAAATTATAAAAACTTTGGAAAAATGTATGTTTGATTTCATTTGGAATAATAAACCAGAAAAGATAAATGGGATACATTGAAGAAAAAATATGAAAATGGGGGAATAAAAATGATTGATTTGAGAAAATATATATTATCAATAAAAGCGAGTTGGGTGAAAAAATTATAAATGATGACTCGACATCTTTAAAAAAAATCTATATACTTATCTCAATTAGACAGATACGGAGGCAAGTTACTTTTTGAATGTGAAATAAATGACAAATTTATACAAATAAAATTTAAAAGTTATCCATTTTTAAGAGATATAATTTCATCCTGGAACCAAATAAAAGTCATACCAAAATGTAACAAATAATACAAATAATTTGGAATAATATGAAAATAACATCAAATGAAAAATCATTCTTCTATAAGTCTTGGTATGAAAAAGGTAATGTGTATTTGGAACATCTGTTTGACTTTAGAATTAATCAATTTTACACTTTTGAAAATTTTAAAACAATTTATCAAATCCCTGATGCAGATTACCTCAAATATCAGACTTTAATAAAAAATATACATCCTGACGTCATTACAGGTATCAATCTAGACAACGTCAAAATCAATACCCCAAATAGATATATTTTAGCGTCATTTATTAAAACAAATGAAACCAATAAATTTGAATATGAATATCAGTTAAAACGAGATAACATTTAATTTATCAAAAATACTGCAGAAAATAAGTGGGAAAATATATTTGAAAACGAAAATATATGTTGGGAAAAAACATATAAAAACATTCTATCAACAACGATTGACACTAAGTTTAGAAATTTTCAATATAAATATCTACACAGAATAATTGCTACAAACAAAAGTCTTCTATAACAAAACATTTCTTCCTCGAGTCTTTGTGATTTTTGTGCAATGGATATTGAATCTATTGAACACCTCTTTTGGCAATGTTCTTACAAGCAACTTTTTTGGAGGGATTTAATAGAATATTTCAAAAAAAAGGAATACTATTATAGAAATTAATTTGAAAACAACATCTTACTTAATTACAAGCACAGATACAAAAAAAGATGCAAAAAAACGTTATTCTTTTGGTGGCAAAATATTACATAATTTATATAGTTGCAAAATTGGAAAACGCACACCACAATTTAACTTATTTTTACATTTTTTTCGGAGCAGACTGTATTGAAAAATGTATTGCATTTAATCGAGATAAACTGGAAACTCATTTTCAAAAATGAAATAGAATTTTCCCAGATACGAATATAATTATATGAAAATACCTTACTTACATGAAATAAAAAACAATTATGTTTAAAAGCAGTCAAAAACTGTAGATGTATCTTCTGTTTTTTCTTCTTATTCTTTTGTATTTAATCTTTCACCCCCTTTACTTTCCCTTTTTCTTTTTGTTTAAATATAAGGTTACACTAATACAAGTATCCTATTGCCGATGGTACCCGAAATGTATGTGTGCTGTTTTGTGTGTGCGTTATGTTCGAAATATGTATAGTTATAAATCCGGTTGATATCTATGAATTGGAAATGTGGATGTATGGGTGCGGATGTGTGTGCGTGCGTGTGTTTGGGTGTGAAAAAAACAACTCTTTGTGACCATGCTTTTGTATTATCTGGACAGAAGTTTATTATATGTTATGTACACTGTATTACTGTATGATCACTGAGAAAACAATAAATTATAAAAAAGAGTAAAAATTCTTTTGAATGTTCATGACTGTATACTATTTGTGTCGGCAAAAAATGCACTCTCAAAACATCGTACATCACGCCAATATATCAAAGTTGGTAAAGTGATATTTTCAACTTGATACTTTTATTTAATTCAAACTGTACTTTTGTTTTGTTACTGTTAAACACGTACACAGAAATTCGTTATTAACCGAAATACAATTTTACGTATTTTTGGAAGTCTTTCTGGAGTATCAAATCTGTAAGGCATGACCAATAAAGTCCCTAGTATTTTCCATAACCAAATTCGGGCCATAAATATTTTGACAATTAACAAAAGTGACGTAATCTGATGTAATGTTATAACTCTAAAATATGCACCCTGGTGATTTATGATATCACAGCCAAGTACCGCTTGTACATACAACATATGCACCCTGTTAATTAATATGTTACGGCCCAGTGGCGCTTATATATAATACACATATATTTATTTATGAAATAAGTTCCTGGAAAAAAAGTCATAATATTTATTTATGAAATAAGTTCCTGGAAAAAAGGTCTTTATTTTTAAAATCATAAGAATAGATTTGTAATATCAAAATTATCTTATTATTGTCTGTTGCGAATCTAAGGTTATAAAAGTCATTGCCGCATGGTTTTCGTTCTTTTAGGAATATGTTTTGAGGCCCTTAAAGAATAACCCCGTTTATTTTGAACATATATCAATACATACAACTTCACAGTCCTTTCAGGAATATTTATAAAATTATATCATTCACTGGTTCTTCGAAAGATTTTTTATATGATATAATGAAAAAGAATCAGTATGTTTTGACAGAATGCATTCTGCTATTGTTCTATTAAAGCTTGATAAACAATATTAAAAAACATTGGCAATCTCATATTTATGTTTGTCACAAATACGTCTGAATTTTCTTAATGACAAAAAATCACACAGAAAACTAGAAAATGACCATTTAAATTTATATTAGGTAATTTCAGTGTGTATGGGTGTTTATAAAATATTGAAATTTGATTTAGTTACTAGCTTTTTACCCTGGCATTAGAGAAAATGTAATAAATATATTCACTTTAAAATTCCGCTGTTTTTCGTAGCGAGAATTTAATCTCAATCTTTGTAGATCATTTTTTTTTTGTCTTGAAATTTAATTTATGTATGCATAAGTAATTTTTTTCATGTAATAATCATAATTGACAATCAGTATTTTTAAGCGGTCTGTATAGTCATGGAGCTAAATATATCTGTGGTAAAGTACAATGCCCATTAACGTCACATCCGGTAAGGGAAGCAACTCTTCCCTGACTTTAATCGCTTAAATGCATCGTGCATTATTATAACCTTTTAATTTGCATTTATATATATTTATATTTCAATTAATTATTATTAGGTTATAAATGATCTATTCCTTCTTGTTAAATTATCATCTTATTATATAAACCGTCAGGAAGAAAAATTCTTAGGTGGTTAGTATGGAGTAAGGTATATAATAGTTTTAACTATGGAAAGGTATAGGTTAGGTTTCATCAACAAAAGAGAGCGGCGCAGCTGTTCGACCAAACAAAACACCCCCTTGCCCCGACGAATTCCAATTTGGTAATGCTTACTAATAAACCCTAACACCATTTCATAAAGTGTCATAATCATGTAATCAGTGAATTTAACTTAACTGATTAAAAAAGCCGGATTCACACAGTAAATTGGTTTACGATTCATTTTGAAATGCGGCTATCCTATTTATGGCAAAAAAAACTTAATTAAAACACTTAATTCCCATTTAAAATTTCAAACATCAGACTAGTATCACATGAATTTTTATTAACGGTCAATACAACATTTGATCATGAAAATCTTGTTGTGAAAAAAAAGAATAAAAATTATATATTTTACATTAATGACTAAACGTAAATCACAATATAATTTGAACGTCGTAGGTATATTTATTAAATTGTATACTTAAGTATTGTCAATTTTTAAAAGTTTAAATTTGTGGGTAAAAACTACTTGCTGGTATTTTAATGAATGCGGAAGATTTTAAAACATATTTGTTATATAAAATATAGTGTAATTGAGGATGAACATTTTACATACTTTAGCATACAAAGTATATTATTATACCAAAGAGAACATGGTTTACAGATAATCAATAATTTGTAAATACTTAATAAACAAAGAATTTAATTTTTCACACAGAAGAAGGTTTTGATCATTTTAAATTTTGAATTGAATAAGCTAATATAAAGGTTTCTTTTTTTATACCCCTCGCCTCGTTTAATTGCTTGTACCGATAAAACTAAATAGATCAACAAAACTTATTATAGATTGAAACGCTGTAATGAGCGTCGCTTTGCTTTTTTTCGCATTCTAATATACATTTAGCTAACTTAGTAAAAAAGTTTAAATTCGAACGGGCCCTGATAAAAGAACATTCAAATATTTTTAAATATTGCGGGATTCGGCCAGTAAGAAGTAAGGTTTTAAAAATTGTTTTCCTTATTTATCACGATAAAAATAACAATTGAAGAAAAGGGTGGATGGTATTCTCGGAGGGTTTCGAGTTTGATCTTCCCTTTAATATTGTTTATATCTCCCCTGTTTCAATATTTAAACTATGTGACGGGGAAGTTTCTAAAAGAAGTTAAATTTTGTTATTCGGTATTATTTTCGTAAATAATATTGAGGGATTTTTCCTAGATCGAATTCATGTTTTAATATCGCGTACTAATGAAGTCGATTGGAATTATTAATTTCTCCATACCATTTTTGATATATAGAATCATAAATTATTTTCATCATTTAAATCAAAAGGAATGTCGATTTCAAAAAATTGGGTTGGGTTCCAAAATATAGCTAAAACGATGGCCATCTAGTATTTATACTTAAAATTTGGTCGACCAATTATTTCGTTTGATAAAGTCTTTTTTAAAATCAGCGTCGTCATGTTTAGCATTAGAAAATTGTTCTATTGATATCAGAGAGTTTTTTGCCCGATAATATTTTATCCAGCATTTTTTTTTTTTTTTTTTTTAACATAGTGATCTTTCTTGTACTTCAAGGGGGAAAGCGCCGAGTTTTTCAATATAAGTGCCGATATATCGGTTGATCGTTTAACGCCTAGTATTCGTCGTTAAAATTCCATGTGTACAACTTCTATATTACCTCCCCTTATGGTGCCCCCGAAATCTCAGATCCAAAGTAAAGGACTGAACATTCTAAGTATCAAATAATTAAAATGTTTTGGAAAAGTAAATTCTGCGTCATTAAACAAGTACATCATGCAAATGATGCGTGCTGAGCAATACATTTTTTTGGTGTCCTTGACCAAATTGCCATTAAAATTTTGAAAATAGTAATTCCTAAGTACTTAAAAATTCTAATCTTTCAAGTTGCGTACCGTGAATATAAAAGAAAAATAAAAAAGTTGTCCTTCCCTTTTCAAATATCATGACCTTATTTTTCGCCGTGTTTATTTCAAACCCCAAGTATTACAATAAAAAACGACGTCATTTAACATAAACTGTAAACTTTCAGGGATCAGTGCAAACAGCACTTGATCATCTGCATGTAGGATGAGAAACAATCTTTGTTCATTTAGACTAAATGTATCATCTATGCCAGTGTTTATGTTTTGTATTATATCACTTACGAAGCGCAAAAAAAAGCACAACCACTTCAACTGCACTTATTGTCAAATAGCCGAAGAAGCAAATAAGTAACGCTTTAGAAATTATAACATGACACATAATATAAACACCCCTTTAGAAATAAAAAAGAAAGCAAGCCTTATACATTTAATGCACCTTTTAAGTAATGAAACATAGAAAGACTTCCTGTATGTTATTATTAAGGATTATTATAAATATTATATTACCAAACAAAATTATATTGATTATTAAATCGGTCTTGTATTTATCTAAAAGAATAAAATATGACGGCGTTTGACAAAATATGTTTTTTCCCTAATTTTCGGACTCAATATGAAATGATTGTTTTAATCAAGGCTTATGTATGAAATAATCCTTATTTCTATTTTAAGATGAATTTTGGAAATAATTTATGCTTTTTGAAATCACATGCACTTTTTGTTTCCGTTTTTTTTTTTCTTAACCAATGAGTTTTTTATGTTATTTTGATTAAATTAAAAATTATTTTACATAAATTTTTGAGGGCCGTGCCCCGTTATATACTGTAAATGGGTTTTTGTATTTCAAAACTGTTTCTTTAAAAAGAAAATTTTTAAAATTTCAAATGTTAATTTCTAGATTTTTAAATTTTTCTATAAGAGGAATAAGAAATAACTTTTTTGGACTTATGTGGGGTTTTTCTTTTTTTTAGAAATTTAACTGCCCTTTTTTTGTCTTTTCAAATTTGGGCTTTTTCTTTTTTTTCAAATTTACCTTAAATTTTTTATGTTTAAAAGAATTTTGCCAATTTTTTTTACATAAAATTTAAATATTAGTATCTGTATACATGTTTGTGTAAATATAAATTTGTTACCCAGGGAGATAAATTATTAAAAATCTGGAAAAAAGGGACCCCTGGAAGCATTAAAATCAAATAAATTTACAAGAGAATTGATGGGTTTTTGATTAAAGTTTTGTACTGGGGGATAATGAATCGTGGCAACTTTTCCTAACGCCCCCTAGCCCCGCTTGGGTTTACTAAATTTAAACATTAAAAATAGGGGCGGGGCATCAATGACCCCGAAGGAACAAAAAAAATATTTTAAAATGAAGTAAAGAAAGGGAATTTTTTACCTGCCCAAGGGCACTTGAAAATTTGTTGTGAAGAAAGTATATTGCCCCTTTTGGTTTTTCCCCTCGGTAAATATGTCATCTCCCGGTGAAATACATAATATAAGGCCCTCTAGTCATAATTGTATAAAAAAGGGTGTTGGTTTAATCAGGGAAAAAAAAACGTATAAAAAGTGAAAAAAGAAACATTTTTAAAATAAGGTGTTTTTTAAATTTCCCTTTCGTGCAAAGCTTCCCCTCGGTAATGGCGATTCATCAACATTATGTGGAGAATAGAATCACTACTGTAGAGATGTGATCTCATATCGTAGAGATATGATATATAACCGTAGAAATAGGAACTTCCACCGTGAGATAGAATCTATTACGGTAACCGTAAAGATAAGTTCTATTACCGTAGAGATAGGATATTTTATCATAGTTTTAGAGTTTGTATCTATTACTGTAGATAAGGGACCCATTACTGTAAAGATAGAATCTATTACCGCAAGAAAGGATATTTTACCGTAAAAATTGATCCTATTACCGTAAAGATAGGACTGACTACCATGAAAAGAGGACTGACTACCGTAAAGATTAGATTTACTTCCATAGAGATACCAGGAAAGTCTCAATTGCGATTTCCTAGTCTGATATTTTATAACCTTGTCATTTTTTTAATTCAAATTTCATTCTCCGTGTTGTTGATATAAAACAGGTGCCACAAAATGTGACATTGTTTCGCCGTATCATATTCGTATTCGTTTTATAATACCAAAACTACATAAATAAAATAAATAGACATTTTAAATATAACGTTTCTAAATTTAAAAAAAAAATTCTTACTCTGTATGTAAAGCTGTCTCCGTATACCGGATTATGAAATATATATTAATTTTTGTTCAAGTTTGACATTTGTTATTTTATTCAAAATAATCTATTAGATAATGAATAGGTATTTAAAATATCTATGCAAGATCTTTATTGTGGAGGTTTTGTATTTATACAAAGATAAACCCTGATATTATCAAGTCTTCCTAAAACATTCTCTATTTCGTTTGTACATTTTTAAAATTTTATACTTGTTAATTATATTAGAAAATCAATTGAAATATCAAACGTCCTATTATTGACAATAATGTCGTATTTAGCTAAAGGGTTTTTTTGCAACTGCAATGATGCGGAAAAAACGTAGTAAGAATAATCAATTACCCTAAAATACTTAAACACAAATAACATTTATAATTCAGGATCAATTTTCGGAATGTTGGTCCATGATTGGATGTATTTGAGCGTTTTGTGCTATGATCAGGTCGTATTTATTAAAGAAAACAATTAGAACAAAAAAACTCATTTTGACTTGTCTTCATCTCGTGTTAACAGCCGAACATTTTTAATGACTTTTTAATAAAGTTAGACATTTTAATCAAGTAACAAGTTTATAATTAATGTACAATAAATAAACAAAAAGCACAATTTTCGTCTACGGCATTTATAAATTATTCATTTCATTGGAACCATAATTAAATTTACGAAAAAAAAAGTAAATTTATACAATGTTTTACATAGATTGTTATAAGAAGTATCTTCCACATTGGTTTTTTTTAAACCCAAAATTTTGTAAAAAGCTCTTTATATTTTTTTTTGACTAAACAGAAG
This sequence comes from Ruditapes philippinarum, assembly GCF_026571515.1. Classification (NCBI taxonomy): domain Eukaryota; kingdom Metazoa; phylum Mollusca; class Bivalvia; order Venerida; family Veneridae; genus Ruditapes; species Ruditapes philippinarum. Next base: position 184,051 of record NW_026856658.1, on the reverse strand, counting down.
TTTTTCTATTTTTTTTAAAAGTGGGGAAAAAGTCTATTTAAAATTTTAATATAGGTAAGTAAAATGTTCCCGTTGATAAATGTTGTTGCTAAATTGTAAGGATGATTTAAAACAAAAAGCTCAACCCGGTAGCGGGCCCACAAACCCAGGAAGGGTATTTCCCAGGGATTGGGGCTAAGGATTTAAAAGTACTTTCTCTTTTACTTTTGATGTCAGAAAATTGGGAAAAATTAAAAAAATTTTGTTTTATCTTTTTAAACTTTTTAACCCAAAATATATTTATCTATTGTACTTTTTGGGTTTTTTTCTTTTTTTTCTTTTTTTTTCCCCCAATTGCAATTTAAAAAAGAGAAAAATATAAATTTTTTTAAGCTATATTTATGTTGTCAGGCGGTAAGTTATGTTTTATAAAAACAATGAACTTGAATTAAAAAATCATACAGTTTCCACCAGGAGTCGATCCCGCTAGCTAAATTCACTTTTATATGAATACGTGGTCTTAGTTACAGTGCTATTGAGACAAACGAAGACAATATCTCCTAAATAATAATACGTATAAATTTAATGTTAATAATTTGGTTAATTACTTGCAGTTTATCTATTTTTACCTGCGTTGATCTTTTAATGGACTGTCCTTGTATTTTAAGAACTGGTGGAAGTTCTGTTTATCGTGCTCGGATTATACTGTGCCCCTGTCATGATTAACTGTACAAAAACAAAGTATCTCTATTCTACTAACGAAAACTAATCACACACTTTCCATGCATTTTTTCAAAAATCTCAAACATCGCTTCTTACATTTAAGACAGACGATATACTGAAAACCGTTATGAGGTATTTATGTCACTATTTCATTTGTAGGTCAATGTCCGTATGCAAATATCTTAAACTAACTTTGGGAGACAAACATTATTTTATTCTGAATTAAACTAACTAATGGAACATAAATGAATTTGTCTTTTATAAAAGGGGGTTTTAAAGTAACCACTGATGGAAATTCGGAAAGTTGAGCAGATAACATATGTGCCATCTGCTTTTAGATACATTTTATTTCGTTTCCTAGGATGTTTTACATGACAACAAAAGAGCTGCATGTTTTGTCTTTGTAATTGAAAAGAACACATGGTGAATGTGGGCATGCGCCTGGGCTTTGTTTACTAGTTGAAGAATTTTGATACAATGCTTGTTTGTGCTCAATGGGGTTTCGTTTAAACCGAAAGCAGGAACGTCTAACCCTCTCCAACGTCTACGTTTGATCCATATGACGGAATAACAGGACTTGTTAGCGCATCAGGCCAACAAGAATACGTGCACAGCGCGGAAATCTCATTAGAAAGCATCGGACATAGAAGTAACATAAATGCATCACTGATAGACCATTATCAGAATCATAGTGCGCTTTGAGTGATACCAACGGCCTGTTATGGATAACGTAAATGGGATGGGGCTGACGAGATAATAGAGTAAACGTAGCATTTAAAGCATGCCCGGTATCGTCGACAATTACTGTCAGTCATCTTTGCTTTCTCGGTCTGCCGTCGTAGCCTCACGTTTTGATTGGCAATATGTGGTCTTTACTAGTTTTGCAACCTCAAACTATGGTACAATAATCTCAAAGCAATAATCTCTGTATTTTATTCTTGACAATGTTTAATGCATGTAAGTTAATCTAAAACTACTGTTCAACAATTGTAGATAAAAATTTCCTTTTAATGTGAATAACGAAAATATTATACTTTCTTATCCCATTTGTCACATATCCAAAGATTTCTTAAGGTATACACACCGTTTTAATGTAAATATGTCTTGGGAAATACCAATAATGAAAAAAAATGAAGTAAACTCCCACAAAATGCTGATTAAAAGTTATATCTCTGACGGTAAAATTTAACACTTTGTAATTGGTAAACATTTTGTTTATGTAAATTAAACTTTAGGAATGATCCGTAATCGAGCATTAAACGTTAAACAAATATCAATTTTGTGTTAGTTAATTAAAATACAGTGAAGAACAAATCTGTTCATCTAGATTAATCACTTTTTCTTAAAGTTTTTCCAGCGTTTTTGAATTTGCTTATTTTCAGTTGGTTTCTTTTCCGAATTTGCGCCTTTTGTAAGTAACAAAGTTATGTTATCTAACTTATCATTCATTAATTTTGTAATTTTCTCTTGTTCTTCTTGCTTTTCCGAAAACTTTTCGAATTTTTCCGACAAGTCTATAGCCTTGTCTTTTTCTTCTTTTATTTCTCCCTCCAGGACCTCTATTGTCTTTTTAAACATTGCAACCTGATCCCTTAATCTTTTAATCTCTTCCTTGTATGATGTTTTATTCAGCATTTCTTGTTCAATGCCCTTTCTATTATCTTTTTCCGCTTTTTCTTTTACTTCTTTTTCTTTAATAATATCCTTCAAGTTACTGATTTGAGATTTTAAATTTTCAATTTCTCTGGATTTCTCAGCAATTTCTCTTTTATGATTTTGAACCAACCTTTTCCTTGCAAGGTTATTTTCCTCAGCTTGATTCTCAATATCTTTCTGCAAGTTATTATTTTTTTCATTTAGATTTTTATTCATAGCTTTCATTGCGTTAAAGCCAGATAGTAGGCACTTTTCTGTATTGTCTTTTGATTCGCGTCTTAGATATGCTGATTCTCCGGTCACTGACATATAACTAGAATCCTACAAAACACATTCATAATTATACCAGCAATTGCAATTGCATATTATTTTATTCTAGTATTTCAAATTTAATTTAACAAGTATACTTGTATGTATCAGATTACATATAATTCAGATATTCAAAACGATTTAACATTAAGTTGCGGGGTTTATGTAACTTAAGTTTTAAAGTTGGATAACAGAACGCAGTTACTTTACAGTATATTCATAAACAAGAGTGAAATGTTCGTTAACAGGATAGGAATATCAATACCGATACTTGTGATGTCTTTAAAGAAAAAAAGACATCTAACTATATAAAATTCATGTCCTAATAAACAAAATAAATGTAAACTATATTAACGTTTCTGAATTTTACAATTGTGTGTGTGATAAAAGGACCTTAAATAATGACTGTCCATTCACTTAGATTGATAAAACTATATTGCTTATCTCAGATTCTTCATAATCACCGGTAGCCATGTCTGTCTGTTTGTCCATGGCAGTTCTTTAAAACTAAAATATATTAATCGATTTTTTTTTAAATTCAGTTTTATTTCAGACTTTGATAAAATCGTCAATATATATTTTAAGGATATTACCTATATTGAAACATTTGTGAAGTTTCGTGTCATTTAGCTTAGTAGATATAGTTACCGAAAATATTTATATAATTATTTAAATCACGATATCAACTTTTTAAATATCGGTGCCAGATTAGGATCAATAAATTTAAAAAATGTATTCTCAATTGAATGTCATTTTTTCATAAGTGGCTATTTAAATCATTATAATAGTTTTCACATAGAAACATGCTATAACCTCGGTGTCACATTTTGTAAAGAGTATAGCTATTGTAATTGATTAACTATGTATTGAATTTGAATGTATCAAAAAAAACTTATCAATTCAATATCATAATACGAATCGTATAATAAACTATAAAAGAATGCCGAGGAACTTACACATTTTAAATGGTCGATCTTTATTAACCAGTCAGTTTTATCAAAATGTTATGATTGAAAAAAATGAAATAATTTTATTATAAGCCAACACTAGGTTCCGAAATAATTTCGAAACATTTTGGTGTTTAGATAGTGCAAGATACATATAAAGAAAATGAATTTTGTTTTGAAAGTCAGAAAACATCCAGCTTTTAAAGTTATTCGAACAACATATCTCATGAGTTATCAAATCTTTCCGTTTTTAACATGTTAAAAACATAACATTTAATTAATTATTTTGAAAATTATAGATATGTTTTTTATTTGATTTTTTAATTTAGAACTGTCCATTAATCTAAGAATATTAGTATCAAATTAATAAACAAAAAAACATTATGCCCAGGAAATATTTTTTGTGTCCTGTCCTGTTAAAATTTACAAATAGTAACTTATTCGTCTATCACCTGAAGCATTTTTATTTTATTTATTTTTTTTTGGGGGGGGGGGGGTCTATTGCTTTTTTTGGAATAAGTTATTCATAGTGATTTAGATTTAGTAAATTTTTAAAAAAATTTTAAAAAACTCGTGTTTTTTTTTCAGAAAAGAAAAGCAATATTTTTTGATTATTATTTGCCTTTGAGCTGCCAACAGTATAGAACCTGATCAGACTGCAAGAAGATGGTAAAGACTAATCTATTTTTGTTCATCAGATCAAGAGTTAATCTAGATGAATGTATTACCAACATTAATCTTTTTTTAATTAGATTCGAAACAGAATGTACCTTAAATTCTCAAAATACATTATCGTTCGTTTGAAACTTTGAGTCAATTTTTCTCACATGCCTTTCAAATATTACATTCAGAAATTTGCAAATTTATTGTTTTCTGTACAACTTGCCATTAAAGATATAAACAATAACCCAATTTCAATTCTAAGTTTAAAGTGTTTTGATATAACTATATTGAATTTTCATTGAAAGTAAATCTTATTGATAGATATATTAGTTAGACATAAGAACAACATAAGTTCTTTCCTCAAGTTTTATGCTGTTTTGATCGCTGAAAGTTTTAGATCGTCTATGATGTGATCTTACATAAAGCATGAAACACGTTGTAGTTTTTAAAAGAAAACAACATTATTTACATTAAGGCTATAAATGCCAAGTGTCGTTATTAAGATAATAACAATATTATAATGGAAGGTATGCATACAATGAATAATTATGTTAATAGTATTTACTATTCAGTATCAGACAAAGCACCAAAACAGGAAAGAACTATATGTGTATGTTGTTATTTGTGAGATACATGATCCGATATAAAATGCATCTATATATGCAATGATTTTTTTTCACAGTGAGAATTATTATTCTGGAAAAACTTAGTGAGCGTATGATCTGAATTTTGAATACAGGTTAATGGTCCATACCTACATGAAATGAAACTTTAATCTCGGAAATTTATTTCCAGTTCCGTAATGTTTAAACACCTCAGATGAGGTCCTTAAAATATTCTGCAAAATAAAAGCCTTTTACAATACAAGACTAGACTAAGTATCAAACGGTGTCTCGGTGATACAACAATGACAATTCTTATGAAAGGGTTGTTACTAAGCTTTATATGATAAAGAAACTAAATAATTTCGAGAGTAAATATATATTAAAAATTGATATAAAATTGATGCGATAAGATATATTACATGTATTATTCCTCAATATATCCTTCAATGTCAAACTCCCAAAGGTCTATTATGTGTTCTTATTGAATATCACCCTCCTAGGATATATTCCCCGGTGAATATTTCTTATATCGCCCTAATGTGCATTATATTTATTTCCTTGGCTGCGTACTTTATAAATATTGTAGTTGTAGGTCACCGCTCAAGCCGGTGCTAGGGGGCGTGAGGGATGTTGCACTTATTCATTATCCCTCATGTACAGACTCAATCAAACCGAGTCTGCACGCTTATGTTATTTTGTTGTGATTAATGCTTCCGAGGGATCACTTTGTTTCCAGAATTTCAGTATAATGAAATAAATGACACATGGATGTCGGGGTGATAGGGAATACTGCAAATCCTAGAACTGGCATATTACCAGTTTTTGGGTTGACAATATCCTCTATCACCCCGATAGCCATGTGCTACTTATATAAAATCTGCTTTTTTAATTCTGAAAATAAGTAAAACCAACAATACATATTTTTAAAAAAGACCAGTTTGTCAAATCTTACTAAAATCGAAAAGTTGTGGTTTTACTTTATTACACATTGATAGCCGGCAAAGAAACAGAAACTTTTCAATAGATCACGAGCACCATTATTTTATTTACTTTGGTTACATTTTTGTTTTGTATTATCAAGTAATGGTTTGTTGTTGTATGTGTGTTGTTTTTATCTATTTATCTATTTATTTTTTTTATTTATTTTATTTATTTATTTATTTACTCATTTATTTATTTATTTACTTATTTATTTATTTATTTACTTATTTATTTATTTATTTATCAATCGTTCTATTTATTTATTTATTTATTTTATTTATTTATTTATTTATTTATTTATTTTTTATTTATTTATTTATTTATTTTATTTATTTATTTATTTATTTATTTATTTATTTATTTATTTATTTATTTTATTTATTTATTTATTTATTTATTTATTTATTTATTTCTAATTTATTTATTTATTTATTTATTTATTTATTTATTCATTCATTCATTATAGCTTTATAATTATCGTCACAGTCTTTAGTTTGTTGATGTCATTAAATAGGAAAGATAAGCTTGAGGTTAGATTTATGTAAAAATAGATAAATATATTCTTTAACTGGGACGCTTAACTTATCATTACACTTAACGTCATATATATCAATCTATTTTCGGAAAGGAGACATACACAATGAAGGACACATAAATAGAAAAATAATGCTATTTCCCTAATTTGTCCGACTTATCTGTTAAGATCTTTAATATGAAGGAAATTTCTCAAAAGGTGTAATTCAAAGTTTATTTTACGCCATGAGGTGTATAGAATGGGCCATATTTAAGGAAAATGACCATTCGTTAAGGCAATGAGGGTAAAGGATGGTGCAGACCCCCCTGTAAATATATTGAAATATCTAAAACAAAAATGTAGCAACACAATTGAAAGATGTTGTAGTAAATATGGCAGTAATATGCACATAAAACAAATCTAATTTTAAAAAGATACATGGGAAGTGAATGAATAAAATAAAATATATTGAAGCAAATTGCATTTTCCATAACCATCCATGAACAGGCGCTATCAAAGCGAGCCTGCAACATGTTCATTTTTTGTCGTTCGTGTTAACTCTTTGGGGATTATATACTGCTCTTTATACATGTATAGCTATTTGAGCCGCGTCACGACAAAACCAACATAATGGGTTGGCGACCAGCATGGATCCAGACCAGCCTGCGCAGTCTGATCAGGATCAATGCTGTTCGCTATCAGTTTCTCTACATGTAATAGGGTTGGTAAGCGAACAGCATGGATCTTGATCAGACTGCGCGGAGCGCAGGCTGGTCTGGATCCATGCTGGTCACAAACCCAAAATGCTGGTCGCCAACCCACTATGTTGGTTTTGTCGTGACGCAGCTCTTTTCATAAACTGCAAAACTAAAATGTAGTATTTGATGCCATTCAGAAACATGACATGATCTTTTGTTTAGCAAACAATGGCAAAGAGAGAATTTTTGAATAATGAAATCTTCATAAGTATGTATAAAGCTATTTATCTGATGTAAAATTATTGTTTGAGTTTTAAAAAAGTATACTTCCAAACTGCTGGTATGAAGGAAATGTGGTAGTAAATTGCCTTAAAAAGCGAACGGAGAATACATGAAATTATTGCTAAATGAATAAACCCTTTTTAAATTAGCAGAATAATATTTTGTTACGGAACCTTTCATTCCCTTTACATACAATATCTATGTGTGTTAAGTAACGGAGACATTCTATGTTACAATTCTTTCCATAAGATTATGGAAACGATATAATTTTTCCGTTTATAAATTAAATGAAAATATTTCAACAGATATAGCTTGACACCCTTTAAACCCACTTACCCATTATGATATTGTGAATAAGATGTATTGATTGGTGACAATTTTAATCTTAATAAATTGCTAACCATGTTCAGATATATTTATTTAAACCAAAGATCAACTCGTAGGTCGGTTATAAAAGAGTCAGTATTGTATGGTAATGTTAACAATATCTATTGCATATCTATATTCATGTTAAAATAAGTAAAATACATGTGCAACTTGATGAAAGTAATTTGTCCGTTTAATAGATACCTTATATCAAAATTTAAGTACTTAACATGTTTAACAGCTTTTACGTCATGTTTACATAGAGCATGTTATTTATATCGCTTTCGCTAACGACAACACGCCGCATGACATTAAATAAACTTGTCTTTCTGGTATATAAAGGAAGAGCGCTTGACACCTCAGAAAACATAATAAGATCACATCTTATCAATGTATTTGCAACGAAACTACACTCTTTACTTTGTTTTGTTACATTTCCCAGTTTGCAAAGTTTATCATGTTTCCAATTTTGACAATTTCTTATTATGGCTTCCAATCAGGTTTTTCCTTAGACAAAGCGCTTTGTGGCGTTCGTCCAGCAATAGGAGGGAGTGGACGCTTGTTTCGTTCAGATTGTTCTGTCATAGTTTCTGTCGTTTGACTCTGCATTTGTTGGGCATAAAGCTTTTGCATACTCTCAATCATATCTTTTTGTATTGCTTCCATCTTGCCAAGTATGTTATTTTCCATTGCTTTCATATCGTCTTTTTTAACAAGATTCTCTATCTCTGAAGATAAATCTACATTTCTTTTTGTCGCTTTGCTTATTTCTTTATCTTTTTCAGCTACTGTGTTTTCAAGTCTTACAATCTGTTCTTCAAGTCTCCTAATTTCTCCTTTGGAAACTGACATTTCACGTTTAAGCTTTTCATACTCAGCCTTGTGTTTACCATCTTGTCTTGCTTTTTCTATTTTATCTCGCAACTCCTTTTCAGTTTTCCTTAGTGATTCTATAGTTAGTTTCATTCTTTTAATTTCATCAGCTTGTGTTTGAATTTCTCTTGATTTCGCAGACAGACGTGCTAACGTTTTTTCGTGTATCTTTTTGAAATTGTCAGTTTCCCTTTTATGACTTCGGATCATGTTCATCTTTTCAGCATTGAATTCGGTACTCTGTTCCTTTTTTTTTTTCGGGGCTGAAAGGGTTTTTATTTTTTTCGGTGTTTTTATTCATTTTTTAAATTGCTTTTAAAAAACCCGGTCATAGTTTCCCCTTTTTTTTTGGCCTTCTTTACTTGAAAAATTTTGGATAATTTTTTTTTTTGCCCCCAAGTTTGTGGGTGCAGAAACTGACATATAAAAAGAAATCCTAAAAATTGAATAAACAAAAGGGAGGGATTTTAAAAAAACTGCTAAAATTGATTTTTTAAAATTTTAAACCCGAATGTTTACACAAATGCCCCTTTTGAATTAAATTTTAAGGAAATTTTAGGAATTGAGGGGTGAATCAACTTTCAAATTAAAAATTTTAAATAGAAATAAAAAATTTTAAAAGGGTTTTCCCAAACACAAAAACATTTTAAATCCCTATAGATCGAGAAACTGTTTACCTCTGAATTGTTTTGTCCGCCAGTAGCCATTATTGGTGATTGAAAATGTGGAATTCAGTCTCCGGTAACTGTTAAACTCTTTTCTGAAAAAAAAATGCAAAATTAGATTAATGTCTGTATCTATATCTAATGCAGATAATAATTTATGGTAAGATAATGATACAACAGATTAATCTTTGGCAAGAAAAAACATCAATCGCATAGAGGTCCGATAAATGATAGTGGAGACAAAAGAACATATAGGCACTGTGTTTTATGGTCAATTATTAAAACTAGCAGATTAACGACCAAACTACCATGTTTAAGTTTTCTATCAATTTTAATTCTATTTTCAATAAAATGTTACCCAACGAATTAACATTCATATTCACAAATTTTTTTTCAATGGGTTTAAAATTAAACCCCCAAATCAAATAAAATTTAAATACAAAAATTAAAAAACTCTTCCCTTAAAAACGAATATATTTACTTTGAACAATTGCCCAATTTCCCACAAGATATTTTGGAGCAAAAAAATTTTCCCTTATTGAAAATATCGTTTTTGGAAAATCAATTGACACAGGGCTTTTTGAAGTTAAATACCCCTTTAAAAAAATATTTTTATTTTATCTTTTAAGTCAAAAAATTTTCCCCCAACCTCTCCCCTTAATTTAAGTTCAAGTACTCCTAAAATATCTTTAATGTCAAATAAAATTTGTTTTTTAAATACTACCCGGATTTTTTCCCTGACAAAAGTTTTCCCAAGAAAATTTTTCTTGTTTTGGTTCCCTGCCACTTTTAAACCAGGGGAAAGTAAAACCCAAAAGTTTTTTAAAGGGTAGGAACGCCAGACTAATAACTTCCGTGTTCTCTTTTCGATTCTGTTGTCATTTGTGTCTCTTTCAACAGATGCCTTCTTGTCTAGATAATTTTTTATTTAGAAAATAAACATCAATTAATGTGCATTGTTGTAAATGCATGCACGGATCAAATGCACAGGAATATAACCACGAAGTATATGTAAGTGTTCATCCGTGCTGTTCTACAGAAATTAAAAAGTTGGACGAAGCGATAGCGCTACTAACATACTTGCCAAGCTTTATTTGGCTTCATAAATATTAACTTTTTTACGTCACCGCTTGTCTATTTTTTTACGAACGCAGTTCTATGAAACACTCTGAAAAATAAAAGGCAACTATGAACGAAAGTTCATATACATGAAGTATCGACATTTGTTCTTCTATGAAAATTAACACACACTTTTTAAGATATTCAGCGTTTTCATTGCATGACATATAAAGCTAGCCACTAAGGTTGATTGGCTTGAGTGGTTTATTACAAAGCATGCATTATTATATAGTGTCCAGCTATATTTGCCATACAATGAAAACACAGTTATTCTAAAAAAAATGACTGTTACTTCTCATATAGGATCATAGTCGCCTTCTAAATTGCACAGTGTTTGACAAGTATGTTAACTATGGACTATTGTGTTCATCCGTAGCTGCATCACTCCCGTTGAAGTTTCCAGTTTCCGTATAACAGCAAAGATGGACACTTATATTTACATTATGCAAGAAAAATTAATATCTATTGCCACTCTTGCATGCTTATAAAAAAAGAATTGATAAAAATATGTTAAACTACATTTAGGGTAGAACTAATATTCCTCACGGCATTTCGTTTATTGACGTCATATGACTTGCATATTCTGTGCATATATCGTGTAATATTAACGCACTTGACCGCCCTATCTGTTTGATATAGGAAGACTGCGAGGCTTGTTAGAAATAACATTCTTTTGGTGGTAGTGTTCCAAGCACTTGTAAAAATTGTAATTTGATTTTAATGAATGGTACATTATCTGTATATCTAATTTTGTGTAGCTAATTAAATATGTTTTTTCTTTCCTATAACATTTTTTGTAAATCTGTAAATGATTATCTATTATTGTTTTTTTTTTACTTTATTTTATCCATTATATTTCTTTAAACTACTTGGAAACCATCGTTTTGGGTTCGTCTCCTGCACGTGAGTTTGGATTATGTCATGTTAGGAAGCTATCAGATTATCATTTTAAAAATTACCATTACCATGATAAAATGTTGAATTCAGCTTTATCCGCCGGCGCTAGGGGACGGTTACTTGCACTTTCCATTTCAGCCCATGAACAGGTGCAACGAAACCGGGCCTGCAACATTTTCAGTTTTGTCTTGTTGGGCTTTATTTAGGGATTCTTTATTTCTCTCTATTTTAACGCAGTATCAGCGTTGTTTGTGCCGTGTGGAGGCTTTAAAAGCATTCAGTCAGGGATGTTATATTCCTTTTCCTTAAAGATCATTCAACACGACATTATTGTTGTGTTTGTGGTACAATAAATTTTTACTTTTTGACATTTTTCTAGTTGGTTGGTTCCAATATCCCTACTTGAATATTGTTGAATCACCCTTAGGATATGCTTCCTGCTTTTTTAATTTGTCATTTGACGCCATGTCTGTGATATGCATGCTTCATAACATCTGAATCCCTTTCAAAATTCTATTTTATTTAGTTCTGCCCATAATTTTTTCGTGTAAGGCATACGCTTTCTATTACAGGCTCAAACAAACTGAGCCTGCAACATTTTCAGTTTTGTCCTGTTGGGCTCCACCAACGATTCTTTATTTCTGTATATTTTACGATACCCACTTGTGTCTGAAAAACGAGTAGTTTGCGGAGAAGCACCAGAGTCTTCATTCACCGTGGAAAGAGAAATGTCGCCATATTACGTTTCTGCGACATAACATCCATCAAAAAGGCATTTATTTAAACTCTTAATGTATACTTGACTACATTTGGCACATTCTCCATAAGTATTGCACATAATGATAAAACAATATAAATGTATCATTTGGAAATCCTTATTAAATATTTCTTATATATATAATGTAATATCGGTTCATGTATCTCACACTTACGAACAACATCCGTATATAATTATGTCGTGGTATCTTGTCATATCTCAATATAATTTTGTATAATACTAAGGCCAAACTTAATTTTAATATGGGGAAGTTTCCGACCGTCCGTCCGTCTGTTCATGGTTCTTATGTTAAACGTGTCTTCCATGAAGCCAAAAAGTATTTGGGATAGTTGGCTAGAAGTTAATGATATTATTGCAGTGTACCAATATAATATTTTTCATATTTTGCTACTTATTCCATTATCATTAAACTTCATAGGTAGATAGATTTTATGGGCAAGTGTTCCGTGTAGAAACTGAATCACTCTCGTCTTTATCATTTATTGAGACCCTGAACAATTTAGTGTGTATGGGTCATTGCGATTTCAAGCAACTTTTACTTCCGAAAACTGTATCAATAATTGCTGGCTAATACAATTCAACTTGTTTACGTTTTGCAAGCAACGCATGTTGATGTGTTTCTACACAGTGATATTGTAGGGTTGGTGTGTGAACACATAAAATCAAACGAGAACACAACGTTACATCGAAAATATAATACATATCAATGTAAAAGGCAGCAAAACAAGTTTTTGTTTCCGCTTATTATTTGAAACTTTTGAAATAAATGATCTTAAGTCCGGAAATAGATAATAGATCCCTCGAAGGCAATAAAAAGGATGTATTGATAAAAATCAAATACATCCAAACACATAGACGCACACTCGCGCGCGCACACACGCACGGATAAGAGAATTATAGCAAATCTCATATGACGTAAAGGGGTACATTTTACAACTACTACATAACAAAATCACCTGTTTATATTAGTATGAACTATCTAGAAATGAAGTTTTACTCATTCAAATTATATCTCGCAAGTGTATTTATCGTTTATGGACAATGATTTTATTTTATTCACATTACGTTTTTATGTTAAAATGAGGAGGCGGGGTTTTTAAGTATACTGAATGTGCTTGATTGTTAAGGGTTTCATACTTCTATTCTGCAAAAATAAATCAGAAAAAAATAGAAACTTTTAATATGTCTATCATGCGAAAGTGAAACATTTTCCAGGCCCAATTTAATGAGCCTGTTTCTGAACAGTTGATGTGAATACAATCTAACAACCACCCAGTGCCCCTCCTCCGGCTGATGCAGGACTCAACATCTAAACATGCAAAAGGTATGTCAATAAGAATAGATAATATGTATAAACTTAAGACCAGAAAACTATATAATTCACAAAAACTAATATTTCAATGTTTCAATTTGAAAATAAATCACCGCTCTATTAAAAAAAAAGTATGAGATCATAGGGTATTTTTTTCAATTTTCATTTTGACATAATCTAATCAGATAGGGCAAACACACCTTCCAGAGATTGTAAGCTTGTACACAAAACCAAGGGACATGACGTGAAATGGTTGCACACTTGGTGCAAGCGAGCTAAATGGTTGCAAACTTGAAAAAATGGCTACCACGTAGAAACAAAATCACTTACTCTGATTAATTAGGAAATAAAAATATTCTTTTCTCAGCAGCTCTTTTTGTCAAGTTTGCAAATATTTGCTTTCTTGGCCCTAGGGTGCAACCTCCTAACGTCCTGTCCCTTGGCAGAGAATGGACAACAAATTAAACCTAGAGGGCACACAAAATTCGCTTATCTGATCGGTGCTGGTCGCTGTCGATCTGACGTTACATGGAATATCGCTTGGTGGAATTTGATTACAAAAAAGATACCACGTACAATGACATTTAAGATCATCCTGAGCTGCCAATGCCCCATATAAAACTGTCTCTGTGGCTCATTTCTAGGCCTGTAAATTTCATGTGAAGTGATGGCTTCCCAATGGTTGACAAGGTGTGCCTTCAACGATTTGATATATGAAATATTTTGGGATGAAAATACGAACAAACCATAAAAAATAAAAATGGAAGATGCTGTGTGAGATACATGGTCCGATATTACGTCTTAGGTCGTCCATACATGTGCACTTTTTAAGGTTTAAAAATGTTACATATAGACATATTCCCGAAAAATACACATAGGAATTCATGTAAGCCTTGTACTATCGTAGAATATAAGAACAGAGAGATTTTAAGCGAAAAGGGATTTAAGGATCACAGACTTCGTTTTTCTAGTTATCTGCCCTTGAGTTCTGCTAATTTCAAGGGCAGATTTCCCCGAAAGTTTAGCAGGGCCTTATTGTCTTTGCTTTTCATGTAGCGAAAGTCCTTTTAAGTAGATGTGCAACGTTTAAAAATTTGTTATGTGGCTTTTTTCCTCTTCTTTTTCTCATTTTTTAAGCATTACCTATTTATGAAAATCTTTTTTCCGTACTCAGAAGAGCACTGTACTAATTTATAGCATGTCTCCCGGTTATAAGAGCTTTTTTGTCTTGAGAGCCTATGTTTTTAAAATTTAAACTTTCTTGCGATAACAGGAAGTAGACTTGTTTATAAATCATGACAAAAACAGTTACTTAAATTTCTTGAAATTTGGTGTAAAATTCTAAGAATAAAATACAAGAGTAGAATAAGGCTTTATAAAACTTATGATAATGAAGCAACGTTTACGCAACACATTTTTAAAAAAATTGTTTTTTCATAGATGATTCGAGATAACATCATTGTCCAATTTCATCAGAACTGGTCAAGAGTCTTTCTGCACGTATGTGCACGAGCAAAAAGGTGTGATCTATTTTTTTTAATTATATATTACAATGATTTACGTTAGTCACGCTATAAATTTAAAATATTATACATTTGCATTTTACTCCGCCAGTGTGTGTGTTACCTGAATGTATCAGTTAAGAGATGAAGATTATGTTTATTGCGTAACATTTATGACATACTAGTAATGACGTGAATTTTGCATTTTAATGTAATGACTATTACATTTTACACCACTCATTTCAAATGGAACAAAACATTTTTAATAATACTTTTGGAATACTAGTATATGAATTAAGTAAGAGGTGCAGCCGTTGACGCTATCGTAAATAAAGAGGCCTTGATACATAAATAATTGGGCATTTCATCAAAAGAGGTATATACTCGTGTGATGCCTTCAATATGTATAAATCACTTTGAACATATTAGAATTCGTTCGGTCAAAGAATCCGTAATTAAATAATCTTATAATAATAATATAGTTTGTATAATTGTTTTTTGTGTGGTAGTTGTTTTTGTTTAGGTTTCTACGGTTTCGTTGAAATTGACCTGTACCATATATATTCATTTATTTACTCAAGTCTCATGTATATACAACACAATACAAAGTACATACATGTATATATTGCCATTCTGAAAGAATTATATGAGACTAAACATCTAAAACACTACAGCACACATGATAAAACAATAGAATTCAGATTAAACATTACCAGTGTTAAACAGCTGTTAAAACAGTGAAGTCGTATTTGTTTAAGTGACTGCAAAATGGTAAGTTAGTCATTATCAATGTGAAACTTAATAACAACACAACACGATCTCCATGGACTGAGGTATTACATTCATTATCTTGCAACACGTTTACAATGGTTTTCCAATTCCGTTTGATGGAGGTATGAATGAGGTGTTCATGCAAATTTCAATGAAATCAACTTATTGATAAGACAGATATATTGAATTTTGTTATTGTTGTGTTTAAAGTTTCTTATAGTGTATGTTTTGCCGTTGAAAAAATATTTTGAAATCATTTTCTACTTTTTTTTTTTTTTTTTTTTTTTTTTTTTTGGTCATTAAAAATTCATTGCTCAAGAGATTTCACAAATGACCTTTTATTTAGATTTTATGGATAAAAGGTGCATCCACTTATATTACTTTACATGATTAGTGAGTTATGATAACTGAACATAATTTTCATAACAGTTAGGAAAAAATATATGGCTGCAGAGTCAATTGATTTTTATTTCCAAACCTTCCAATTATCTTTTCTTCTATTCTGTGGTAAGCGTTGTGGTCCAACAATAGGTGGAAGGGTATTTTCACGTTGGTCAGACGTTTTTATTTCTTGACCATTTTGCATTTTTATAAACTGTTCAAGGCTTTGAGACATTCCCTGAACCATTTCCCTTGTCGATATGAGATGAATTTCCATAGTTTCGTGTTGTTTTGCAAGACTATCCAATTTGTCGGATATTTCAACATTTTTTTCTGTACCAGTCATTATTTGCTGTTCCTTTTCGACTACATCGTTTTCAAGTACCGTGATTTGCTCTTTAAGTATTTTTATTTCTTTTTTAGAGGCTGACATTTCACGCGATAGTTTTTCATAATCATTTTTATGTTTTTCGTCATGTTTTGCCCTTTCTACTTTTTCTCTCAGCTCTTTTTCAGATCTTTCTAATAATTCTATCTGATTTTTCAGTCTTTTAATCTCTTCTCCTTGTTCGCGGGATTTGGAATCAACGCTTTCTAATTTCTTTTTGTAATTCTTTTTCAAGGCATCCGTTTCCCTTTTATGATTTCGCACCATCTCCATCTTTTCTGCGGAAAAGTCCTTTGTTTGCTCATTTATTTCTTGTTTCAAAGATTTTATTTTTGCATTTAAAGTTTTATTCATTGATTGAATTGCGATATATTCCCTCAGATTTGAATTCATTCTGATTTCGTTATGTTGTACTCCACGCTCATTTGATCCACTCGTTCCATGAACTGACAAAAAAGTAGAATCCTGAAATGAGCAACATAATTTGCTTTATTATTACAAATAAAAATGAAATTGATAATGAGCATTTTCAGTTTTCTGGAAAAAAATTATATTGTGTTAAGCTGATACATGTACATATTATGATTGTACATCCTGAACATACAAACACCAGCAATTAAATAAGTACTAGATGGTTTAGTTTGACCACTTCTATGTATTTTCTAACATAAATTTCCCAGTGTGGTTTGAATATTTTCGTAACTTCTCTATAATAAATGATAATTAAAACGTGGAAAAATAATTTGGTATGATAGAAATTTGAAATACTTCATAATAATTTTGAATGGTTAAAATTAAAAATCATTGTTTATTGTTTTGACTACGGTGGCACAAATGTGACATGTGTGTGTTTTTATTTATCCCGTGGCCACGAATTACTATGTCGTGGCCACAGGCGCTAGTCACATAATCAAATATTTTACATAATCGGTCTATATATGTATATAAAGATATAAGGCCCCCAACGAAACAAAAACATCATGCAGAACAAACAAGAACACTGCTGAAAGAAACGACCAGATCACGGTTATCTCTTTCTGGTCGCCATCTGAAAGGATCAATCCAAGCGTTAAAGCTTTTTATTTCATTAAAATTCTTCAAATAGCAAAGAAATTAGTAAAAGTTTCAGAAAATGCCAATATTTTCAATCCATGTCGTTTTCGACGTCCAATCTATTCATGTATACAAACACGATTTCTGGTCGATTTCTACGAAATAAATAGAAAACATCTAAAATTTCCTCATAAAATTCATAAACAAACTCTTTTTCTATCAATCTGCGAAGTCTAAATTGAACTAGAGCCCTCTTTGTACTCAAATATTTAAAAAATATTGGTTGTAGAAGCGGAGGTCAAGTAAAGTGCGCCATTTGTAATTTGAAGTGACAGATAAATGAAGCAAAGAAATAGTATTATACGATTGGTCAATAGTATTCCGGTAATTATCTTAACCAATCAAATCCTTATATAATATTCAGAGCGGAACAGTATATACATGCGCTATACATGGCGATAAAATACTGTCACAAGCGAGATCCTTGTGTATTTTTTAATGAAATACGTACGAAGAGGGCATTTGATCAGTGAAGACTTCGCAGATCGATAGGAAAAGAGTTTGTTTATGGAACGTACGTGGAAATTCTAGCCGTTTTTTGTTTTTTTCCGTAAAAATCGATCAGAAATCGTGTTTGTATACATGAATGGACTGGACGTCGAAAACGACATGAATTGAAAATATTGGCATTTTGCGAAACTTTTCCCAATTTCTTTGCTATTTGAGGGATTTTAATGAAATAAAAAGCGTTGGCACTTGGACTGATCCTTTCAGATGGCGACCAGAAAGAGATAACCGTGATCTGATCGTTTATTGCAGCAGTGTTCTTGTTTGTTCTGCATGATGTTTTTGTTTCGTTGGGGGCCTTATATCTTTATATACATATATAGACCGATTATGTAAAATATTTGATTATGTGACTAGCGCCTGTGGTCGTGGCCACGAGTTTCTTAGTCGTGGCCACGAGATAGCTTAGTCGTGACCACGAGAAACTATGTCGTGGCCACGAGTTACTAAGTCGTGGTCACGAGATAGATAATTCGTGGCCACGAGATACTATGTCGTGGCCACGAGTTACTAAGTCGTGGCCACGAGATAGCTTAGTCGTGACCACGAGAAACTATGTCGTGGCCACGAGTTACTAAGTCGTGGTCACGAGATAGATAATTCGTGGCCACGAGATACTATGTCGTGGCCACGAGTTACTAAGTCGTGGCCACGAGATAGCTTAGTCGTGGCCACGAGATACTATGACGTGGCCACGATATAGCTAAGTCGTGGCCAAGAAATAAATAACCAATCAGATTACACCATATATGTGATTTTCTCTAATTAACTAGACATGTGCTGAAGTACAAGGGTACCCCTACTTCACCAGCCTGTAAAAGTGCCATTTATATAGCTTATTGACTTGTCAATAATTTTACATTTAGCGTCACTGTGACTCTGATCTTTGACCCAATGACCTCGAAAGTATTAGATGTCATCTTCTGATCAGGTGCAATGATCTTTCTGGGTTATATAAACCATGGCTTGACCCTTCTAAATTATTCATCAGACAAGGAGTTAACCTTATAGGCTATCTACTGTCCATGGGCAATGTCCCTTACAAATAAAATAAACAAGGATTTATTCCTTCTCATGTTATCATATACACAAGGTTTACAGGCCGAAGCACGTACAGACTGACCCATTCGATCACAAAAATGTCCCAACAAAGAGCTTTAGTCAAAATTAATGTCTGATGGGCCTTGAAAGGTGACTTTCTAAAATGATCCTAAAGACAGGTTCAAAGTGAATATCTTCAGTATTTTCAAAGATTAATGTTGCATGTAAAAGTAAGTTGTTAAGTTTAAAAAATTCATAATATATATAGTGTATTATGATTGGTTAATTATCTCGTGGCCACGACTTAGCTATCTCGTTCCCACGACTTAGTAACTCGTAGCCACGACATAGTATCTCATGGCCACGACTAACCTATATCGTGGCCACGACATAGTATCTCGTGGCCACGACCTAGCTATCTCGTGCCCACGACTTTCTAACTCGTGGCCACGACATAGTAACTCGTAGCCACGACTTAGCTATCTCGTGGCCACGACTTAATAACTCGTGGCCACGACATAGTATCTCGTTGCCACGACTTAGCTATCTCGTGGCCACGACTTAGCTATCTCGTGGCCACAAAATAGTATCTCGTGGCCACGAAATATTATCTCGTGGCCACGAGATAAATAAAAACACACACATGTCACCTTTGTGCCACCGTATTTGACTTTGTTGCTGTTTTTGACTGTACTGTTGTTGATATTTGTTTGATTTATGTTTCTTTCGCTTAAATAAATGATCTCAAACTTTGTATATAATACGTATACATATGTTCGGTCAGTATTTTTGAATGTTTACAATAATTATCAATTGTTTTCAGAAACTCTTTTAATGACACTTGGAGGGAAAGCTATACCATATAGTAGTTATAGACGACGGAAACAAATTTAAATTAAGAAAATATTTTGGAAGAAATGAATTAGTTGGAAGCCTATTTGACTGAAGATAAAATGAAGCACATACGGAGACCTCTAACAGAACTTAAAAACTTAAATAATTTGCAATGGCAGGGTTACCTTTTCCGACATAGGGTAAAGTGGATTTGTAAAGGTGAAAAACCATGATAGTATGTATTTTGCAGCATTTTTATGCCCCCGCCATAAAATGGCTGGGACATATTGTGTCACTCTGTTCCGTCATTCCGTCCTGCCGTCCTTCTGTCATCATCAGTTTCCGTTCATTATCTTAGTAAGGCTGCACACATTCAACTCAAATTTCACATATGGATATATCATGAGGAAATATAGGTCAAGTTTGAATTTGGGCATGGTCTGATGATATTTTGGCAGAGCTATGCCCCATGATAAAATTTTCAGTTTCCGTTCATTTTCTTCCAAAGGGTTGAACACATTCAGCTCAAATTTAAAATATAGATACGACAAAGGTATGTGCAGGTCAAGTTCGAATTTGGTCATGATTCAATGATTTCTGGCATAATTATGTCCTTTTACTTTGAAAATAATATGAAATTTTTAGTTTTCGTTCATTATCTCCCCAATTGTTGTAAACGTTCAACTCAAATTTGACATATGGCTTTGTCAAAGGACTTTGCAGGTCAAGCTCGAATTTGGTCATGGTGAGAGTTATGCCCCTTTCTCTTTTCAAATAATATTAAATTTTCAGTTTCCGTTCATTATCTCCCAAACAATTGTACACATTCAAATTAAATTTGACATATGTATACGTGAAAGGAATGGCAGGTCAAGTTCGAATTTGGTCATGATTCAATGATTTTTGGCAGAATAAAAGGAAATTTTCAGTTTCCGTTCATTATCTCCCCAACAGTTGTACATGTTCAACTTAAATTTGAAATATGGACATGTCATCAGAATACACTGGTCAAGTTCGAATTATGTCATGGTTTGATGATAGCTGACAGACTGATCCCTCTTGAACTTTGAAAAAAAAATCAGAATTTTTAGTTTTCATTCATTATCTTCCCAATGGTTGTACATATGCAACTCAAATTTGACAGATTGAAACATTTTAGGAATAATCAGTTCAAGTTTGAATTTGGCCATGGTTCAATGATTTTGAACAAACTTATCTAGTGTATGTGTAAGTCATTTTTGGCTACACATATGCAATATGCAATTTACAAAAGGTTAATACTGAATAGTTTCAGTGCCTGGTTTGTTTTAACATTGAATAGTTTTAAGGGCTTTGAACTTAAAATGAAAACAAATAGTTTTGTGCAAACAAATTTAGAAATTAAATATCATAACATCTGAAATTAAGGCTGCATGCGGGGGCACCCGTGCGTGACGACATATTTCTAGTTGAAAGAAAAATTGTTAAGGAATAAAATGCTTTAGAAGGTCAAATAATCTATAAAGATGCTACTTTAGTTTTACATAATATGAAAAACAAATAAGAATCTAGGATCTTCTGGTTTTAGCACTGGTTATTAAAAATTATTTTGGGGGAAAATGCGAAACTTTGTTCTTAAAGCTATCAAGTATGCATATCAATCTGACAAACCTTCCATAATTCAAACACAGGAAATAATTACATAATTACATGTATCCCAAAGGACAATAAACCTATAGATTTTTTAAAAATTCGAAACCAATAACTGTTTTAATACAGGGAATGAAATGGCATCTGGGGTCATTGCAGATTGACTTATATATGACATAATGCATTAAACAGATGAAAAATATGTCTCTGGACTTTGTCCTTTAATTATTTTTAAAGCTTTCGATTCTTTTTCCTGGTCATATGTTCAAAAACGCTTAAGCGTTTAAATTTTGAATTCTGCTTAAGCCAGTGCTAGGCGGCGTGGATGATATATAGCACTTTCATGTACCGTCCATGAACAGGCGCAATCAAACCGTGCCTGTAGCATTTTTACAATTTTGTTGTTTTGGGTGTTCTTTTGGGATTCTGTTTTTCTCTATTTTGTTATAATAAGAAGGGGCAGCAGAACAGTTTTCTTGTGACATCAATATCTTTTATGTTGAAATTCTTTCTCATAAGATAAGAAATTCTAACGAGATCAAAGCTAATAAGATATGTAAACTTAAACATAGATTATCTAATTTGGGGATGACACAACATAAGTACGTCACCACCTCGTCGCTTGAAAACTGTATTGTTCTATCTCCAATTTTTCCAAAAACAAGTTAAATACATAATTTTGTCCGCAATGGACTGTTCTATCTCCTTGGTATGTTATATTAGTGCTTCAGAGCTTCATAAATAAATTACAACGAAACCATCCTGTTCTATCTCCACAAATTTACTATGTCTTGATAAATAGACTGTTCTAACTTACTGGACTAATCATATCATCGATAAATGTCACATGACCTATGGGATATATGCAACATACTGTTCTAAATCCAAAATTATCGTATCAAAACATAGCATCAAATCACGTGATAGAAGGACACCCGCCATGTTGTACGAAACATTTTGAGTTAGATGGTTTGTTGTTTATTTAATTTATTAATACTAAATATAAGTATTGACTGATATAATGTATTCATTTATTCCCTCCAATCATTGACATTTTAGTATTAAGTCCTGTAAATTTACTGCATGTGATTAAAAAGCAAGCAAAACTGATCATGATTTGAAAGTAATTTCGGATGTGTATTTTCGGATAGAAACAACTGTGATCATACAATTTCATCAAACAAATTCGTAAAAAAGAAAACTTGTTATATGTTTTAAAATTTCTTTAACGTAAGGTACATTCTGTCTCAGAAACCAATTATTTATCTTTATAACCAATGTTGAATATTTTGGAAACTATAACAAAACTCCAAATATCAGGCTTTTGAGAGATTAAGATAAAAGCATTTCTGGGGCAAAAAAGGCCTTTAAGAAAATGTATAGATATAATACGTTTACATATAATATATGTTTTCGAATGCCTTAATGTTATATAACTAATAGATTGCTTTAAAGTAAACACAATTTATACCAAAGACAGTAGGAAGAAAAATATTCTTATACGTATATTTTGTTTGTCTTATAATTTGACTTTGAATTTCTTAATGAATATTTATAAAGCATTATGTTTGTAATGTTTTTGTACACGAACAATCTTTAATTATGACATTTTTCAAATATAAGTCATGCCTGCTCCACCTTTAAGGTCTTTTCTAGCAGATATGTTTTCATTGCCTTTTTAAGTTATAGAAACATTTTTTACCTACCTTCAATTATAATAACTCCTTACCAACACACATAACATGTAAAGCGCATAACAAAATAATTACTACTTTTTCTGAATTTGACCATCTTTTGAATTTTCATAAAAAAATCTTGAAAGATTTTCCCAGCATTCTAGAAAATTTGAAAGTTTTCTTTTCCCGTTTGCGTCTATAACTTTCTTTTTTCCAGACATTGAATCACTTTGAATGTGGCCAAAGATATAAAAATAGATAAAATGTCTACACAATTTATGTGGGTATTTTATCTTTATTTATTTAAATTATTTGTTGAAATGTCATTTAATAATGTAATGGATTTAAGGAATTTAAATAAGATTTCGAATGTCATAGTTCATGTAGTTAGATACATATGGTCTAAGAAATGGTGTAGTGTCAAAGTCAACTAATCAAGGGATAATTAGCCGAGAGCATTTTTGGCAGCCCTTTAAAGATAAAACATACCGTTTTATATTATATAAATCAATTAAACTTTAAAAGACATAATGTTCTAAGTCACATTGAACACTCTGATTTTAACAATTTTTGAAAAAAAAGTTATAAGGACTGTTCTATCTCCAAATGTTTTTTTAGGTTTTTAAGCAAGGAAATATTAAAATCCACATATCTTTAACGGTATTGAGTTGTTCTCCCGACTCCACGTTTAGTAGTTTTTAAATTTTCAAAATCCGACAATGCATAAAAAAGTTATGCAATACTAAATCTTTACATGCTTTTTTCTCAAAAACAACAAATTGGCACTTCGAACAAAACGTTTTTCAAGCGACGACCTGACATTACAAATAAACTTAATGATAATAATGATGAACTTAATAATAATAATAATAATAATACCTGTAATAATAATAATAAACTTATTATAGATACGTACCCCATGAATAACGAACCTTTTGCAGAACTACCATTGTGTTATAACAATAGGTTGCTTATTGGCAATAAAAGTATATTTCTTAATTCATAGTTTAAAGCGGAGTATATTATATATATTGGAGATATGCTAGAATACACGATGCTTATACGATAAAAAACATTTTCATGCTTGATGCAACCTATTTAACTTTTTACGGAATGAAGAAATTGATAAATGGAATGACGACACAATTCAATTTAAGAGTATGAATGATTAAAAAAAACTTATGGACTAAAATTGCCTCCTTATTAAAAAAAACTAATTATGAATAGCATGGGATCAAAACAGACTTACACTTTATTTCATACTTTTAACATATTATAAAGAAATATACCAAATGTCATTTAAAAAAGAAAACAAAATATTCTAGCATACAGAGGTTTCAAATAAGGATTTTTCATAAGATAATTGGCACAACTATTTTTACATATTATTGATGATAATATTATTATATTCCTCTTTGTATCTCTTTTAAAATAAAAACAAAATCATTGAACATTTGTTTTGTAAAAACGAAACCATTGAACATTTGTTTTGGCAATGTAGTTTTGTACAGTATATCATACATATCTATTTAAAAAACAAGAATAAAGATCAACAAGGCAAAGGCAATGTTCACAGGACGCAGCCCCCCCCCCCCCCCCTGGACACACCCAAGTAGGGCACCCAGAAGGCACCAAACAAAAACCCAGAGTGAACACAAGGGCGGCGAAAAGAGAGCGACATGTAATATGTAAAATAATGTAAATAAAAACGGGCGCATATGGGAATTAAAGGGATAAGGGGTGGAAGGGTAAAAAGGGGAGGGGTAAAAAAATGGGAGGGGGTGTTGAGAAAATAGCTATCGTAAACGACAAACAACAAGGCAGACATAACAAAACAAGTAAACATGCAAACACAAGTAACAATACAGACATGAACAACACGTAAAGGATCACAGAGGGGTACCGCCTTGAAACGGTCAGTGGTAGTTAAAGCACTGGGGAGTTTCAAACCAAACATTTTCCATCATTAACTGCAGATGAAATTAATTTTGGTTTTACATAATAGAAACATCAAAAAATCGAACCTTAGTATACTTAAAGATGATAACTAATCAATGCAGAATAGTACTACTACAGTAATAGGAGCCAAAAATATATGTATGTCAAACTAGCCGACTACAATGAGAGAGTGTATATCGTATTATGGTTGGGTTCTTTTTCTATCTTGAATATTTTTATAGCTGTTGCATAATTCCAAATGTATCACTGTATGATACTACATCTTTTCATAAGCTGTATATTTATATATCCACGTTGTACATGCATACATTATTGATGGATAATTCGGACAACCTATAAAGGGGCCTCAAAAATAGGTATAAATATTTTGCTTCTGCTATTAAGTAAAGGTCTTCTTTATTTTTTACTCACGATTGACAAAAAAAATGCCAAAGTAATACCATACAAATGGAGATCGCTTTGTTTAAATGTTGACTATTACAAATGACATGGCAATCACTAACTAAAAGCTACGCTAGAATTACATTAAGTAACACACTTTGGAATATTGAATTAGTGTAAGTTCAATACTGAATATATTCAACGAGTTATATATTTTCAGTAATGAACCTTCACAAAAATAATAATCAATTTATCACATATCCAAATTAAGGACTGTTAAAGAGAAAAAGAATCGTTTCATTGACGGGTAGCCTTTAAGCACCTTTTTACACAATGTTTGTAAAACACAAACAACGTATGTCAAAATACAATAAACTTTTTAAGGAGTCGCAAAGGCGGCACGGGTATGTGATATATTTGTTTATAAACTTTAACTCAGGGAACATGAAATAATAAGTAGCATTTAACATAAAGGCAGAATGCTTACCTCTGGATCGCCACCTGTAGCCATGGTAGAACAATAGTTTCTGCCGCAACAATTTATATTACTGAAAAAATAAGAGATCATTTACTTTTATCAAATAGAAACCAATGTTGACAATAAATGTAGAAAATGACACAATGTGAAATTATTTGCTGTAAAGCATTGTTAAATAAAGGTAAATTTTCAGATATCAAATCAAAACAGATCATCTATCCTTAAAACAAGTTACCGAAGCAAAAAAAAATTGATTTTAGTGAGATTGTGTAGAAAAATATAAACCTATAGACAAACTTTCGAAACTGTTCCTGGAACCAACCAGTATTGAGCAATGAGAGTATCGGTTTTTTTATCAAGGAAAAAATGATTTGCCCCTACGGTGTTAAAACCCACGCAGCTAGCGATCCTAAGATAACAAGTCCAACTAGTCCTTGTTAACTACTCGTCCATGCCAAACAAAGCAATGTTTGACAAATAAATAAATAAATAATTATATAAATTAGTAAATAAATAAAAAGAAATGAATAATATATATATATAGATAAATAGATAAATACATAAAACACAGTTTTAAGAAAATATAACCAGTACAATTATTGTCAACAACAATAAAACTAAATTGAAAATTTTAAGAAAAACTTGAGAGAGGCATTCTCATCAAGAAAATTTTAAAACTGCTTTTTTAGACTTCCTTATAACTTTATGAATGGGATATGGACTGGTGTGTGAGACATGTCTGTTTTGTTCTCTTTCATGTCATCAATTTGTATTGTTAAACAGCAAATCTTTATGACGATATCAAAACCCTATCCATTATCCTCTTTATTCTATTTACTAGATCATTGTTGATGTATTTAAAGTATCGCCGATATAGATATACAAAATAAAGGCAGTTATACGAAACAAATCGAAGTTTAGTGGCATGTTTTGTTCACACATAAAGATACAAAGATATACAAAGATGAACAACCGGTCATATGCGGCAAAGTATTTACTAAATGGTTTATCATACTATAAAACGTACACTCAGCATAAAATCAACAATTTTAATTGAAATCTTTAATATTTCAAAAATATTTGTCTTTTTCTGTATAGCTTATGATTTCATACAAAAAGGCGACACAAGCATCATAGCTCAGTTTTGACAGGTGTAATTTAAACTTAAATGACCCTCATAAAGCATTAATCTAGTCATACTTCTGCAGAATAAGTATCTTTTTTATCTGTTCTTTTCATGAAACTTTGACTTCATAATGACCCCTTCAAAGCGAAATCTTTCTGACTTTTAAAACCCGAATGAATTAATTTGCTTTTACTTGTAGTTGTTGTTATTTCCTTTGATATTGTTGTCGCAATGGAAGTTCTACTCATACTTTTATTTTACTTGGTATTGCAGTTTTCATTAAATTATATCCATTTATACATTACTAAAGCCCAGCCTTTTAACTTTATTTATTTGTGCATTTTTATTTATTCATTTTTTGAGCCTGTGTCATGACATTTTTTATCATTGTAAAAACTGTTTTCACCTGACAATGGACATTAGCCAGACAAACACACCTTTCATGCTTTTTTCAATGGTACACAATATTTAACATTGAATCTTCTTTCAAAAATAGTAATAATAATTTAGTTTATTAACTGGAATACTGCACTGTCAAATTTAGACTGCAATTTTTTTCAGTCCTAAAAACTGCATTTACCAATATTTTGAAGAATATCTTATTTTGTAAAAGGCCGTACATAAAACACATTCAAACATTTAAACACAATATTAAAACCTTCATTCCATTTATAAAAAAATAACTTTAAACTACACGACACTACAAGTACATGTAGATCAATATATGAAATAGGAATAAATAATAAACTGTGAGACTAGGCAAAGTTTTGTATTAAGATTTAAAATACACGCACAGGGACACTATTATTGTTTTAATTTGGCATGTATTTATTCTTGTAATGAAGTTTTACTTTCGTTCTTGTTTCCTAACGTTTCAATTCAGTACACTTAAAATAAGAGCGAAACGCGCGGTATGTGAAAATAAGCGAATGAACTGTAATTCTAGCTTAGAATTTATTAAACACAAGAACATGTTTTAAATTATGAAACATAGATGTTCATAAAAAATAATCGTATGTAATAAAATGATTGTCTGATGATAACTTTACATGGAGCTGAAGATATTTTTGTATAAACTACAGTTTAGTTATTTAAATTCAAAGTGGCTATGCACGTTTTTTTTTGTTTGTTTTTGAAACACACTTCATAATTAAACATGCATTATAAATTACACATAATATCTCTAATTTTGCTATATTCAAATTTTACAACAGAATGATATGGCCATTTATTGCTAGTGCTTTAGTAGTAATGATTGTTGTATGACTAATATCATTTAAATGTATTTAATATCATACTTAAAGTACTTTGAAGAAGCTCCCCTGAGGCATGATGCCTAAAAACATAACATAAAAAATTCTTACATAGATCAA
Source organism: Ruditapes philippinarum (assembly GCF_026571515.1). Taxonomy (NCBI): domain Eukaryota; kingdom Metazoa; phylum Mollusca; class Bivalvia; order Venerida; family Veneridae; genus Ruditapes; species Ruditapes philippinarum. The sequence continues at coordinate 155,525 of NW_026856658.1, read as the reverse complement.
TTTGGACATTATAAGCAGAACGATGTGGAAGAGAAAATAAGAAATATAATTAGAATTACTTGAAAATCAATCGTATATTTGTGTTATTAGCCCAATTTGAGAGAACAGCGTTGGTCATTTTTCACATTTAAAATATTATTCTGGAAACCGGAGTCTGCGAATGATCTGAAAGGTTTGCTTTTTTCTACAAAGTTCAATATTTAAATATAGTCCATGTGAATTTATTTGATAGCCACACTTTTGATTAGATTATTTGTTCATGTATAAATTCAAAAGCAAGCTTACACAAAAATGAAAAATATCAAGCCAATAAACGTAGATTGGGGAACAATAAAAATATTGCCGTTCGCAAGGTGACAACGTTTTCGCTTCAAAATCTTCAAATGCTATTGACACTTATTAAATTCAATTCATATAAATTATCTTACATTGTATCAACGCACGCATTAGATGTCTGAAATAAAATACTGCTTTGAGTATAAAATATTATTTTCAACGATAAGCATTAGGTATTCATGTATTGTTACTGGGCAGTGCTAGGTATGGATGACAAAATTCTGCAGAATTGAGGTCATATTTTAATAAATTATATCTCAATATATCCTTCAATGTAAAACTCCCATAGGACTATTATGTGTTCTGATTGAATATCACCCTGCTAGGATATATTTCCCAGTGAATATTTCTTATATCACCCTGGGGCACATTACTCTTGCATAACTCCATATTACTAATATTGTACTAGTTAATTCCTTTTGACTAATCATTCTATTTTTAGTCAAAATCAAGCGTTTATTGATTATGATTATTGATTATGATTAAGCGTTTATTAATTATGTTTAAATTGTAAAAATGATGAAGTGTATTCTATTTATTTCATAGCCTGTGTACTTTATAAATATTGCATTTGTAAGTCTTTCGGTATAATAAAATAAATAACGCATGGCTGTCGGGGTGATAATCCCTTGAACTGGCATATATTACCCCTTGGCTGCGCCTCGGGTAAATATACCAGTTCTCGGGTTGACAATATCCTCTATCACCCCGACAGTCAAGTGTTATTTATATAATTTAAAACAACGCAAGTACTTGAAATAAGTAAATTCTATTTGAATTTAAGTGTAAGGCAGGTAAGAACGTGAAGAACTATATATAACGATATATTTGATATTATCACATTGGAAATTAAATAATTCTCTTTGAAGCTTGAAGTCTTGACAAAACAATTATAACTTACCTTTGATATTAAACCTTTCTTATCGCTTGTTCGCTTCATAAATATGATCTTTGAAATAGGACTAAGTAAATTATGCAACCGAAACTAATGGATTTTCTAATTACTGATTATCTGTATCTAAATACATCGTCTTATATGATAATTGTAACTGAAAGGTCATTGTGTGAAATAATTGGAACTATATCTTTTTAAACCCACGCGTGCCTTAATTTTACATTTGTTGAAAATGTTCCAAAATCAAACCAATATTATCATGTATTCAATGTATAAAATACTTATTATAAGTATTTTCGATTTAACATTATTTTTACAATTTTCTTGGGTGCTTTAGAGACTTGATAAGTATGTACGGAAAAGTTAAAGGTCCTCCATTTAGTGTTATCATGAGGTGTTACACTACTGATTTTTGTTCGATTTTATTCATTAACGTTTAAGTACACATGAGATTAATATGACATCTGGACTGTCGTTATCTTGACATTCCTTTTCTGAATTATTCGTTACCTAGTTCTTGCCATTCTAAAATAAGTTTTAAGGACATTTCTTTTTTAAAATAAAATTTTACAAAGTATGTCTTTGCCATAATGAAATAAAATGTAAAGGGTAGTTGTACAATAAAATGTTCAGGGTGTTTATTGTGATATTCAAGTTAAAATTGCTGAAATATTTGAGTTATGTTTTACCAAACTCCCCCCCCCCCCCCCCCCCCCCCCCCCGTTGATACCTCATTGCATTTTCTACTGATCAGTTTATTTTACATAAGATCATACTAAACTTTTTTTACACAAGAATTTATTGAGTTGTATATATTACTCAAAAAGGATCACCTTTTGACATTGTATATTTCAGTGCCATTATGATTATATTAAAATCCTTTTCACTAACGATACACATGTACGGGGACCTCATAACCGTGTACATTAGTACACCTTGCAAAACAAGCACGTGGAAAAACATACAAACGGAAAGACAAGCAGCAAGACGTCTTTCATTTTGTTGTACAACTGTGTTCGAAATGAAAAACTATAGAAAATCGACAGGTTAGACGTCGTCTTAGTTAAGATGAGATGAACAGGGGTATTGGAATGTTGGAGGCTGGCCTTTCAAAAAAACGCGTTGTCCATGTCCTTGGGGTATCCCAGAGCGTTGTCTCCAAGATGTGGAACCGATTCCAAATGACTGGAAATGTTTTGCAGGGCCACATCGGAGGTCGGAAACGTTCAACGACTTCAAGAATGTATTAAATAGAAAGGTATGAGTTATTTCATAAAAATAATGAATACACGAACTTTGTTTGAAATTTGGCAAGTATCTAAACTGTAACAGAAATCTGGGTATAAACTGTAACAAAATTGGATCAAAGTCGCTAGGTCTATGCTGTAACCCTTTAAAATTAACCTCACTCTATACTGTAACATTGTTTATTTTTTCAAACGCATTTTACCAACAGGAAAATAGGTTCAACTGGTCATTTACTTTTATAAACGTTTCTAAACATAAAGGACTAACGTTTTGTAGATTTACTTTATCTAGGCATGTTTAAATAATGTCGGAATGGGAGAAAAATGCGTTGGTCTCTTTATTCAAATTTTTAAACCGTCAAATCTGCACATTTATGTGACAATATAGAGATAAATCTGCGGTGCAGGGTCTGAAGAAATATATGACTAGATACCGGATTCTGTTCCTAACAAGCAAAGCACAAAACATCTTTTAGAAACTACACTACTAGTAGTATGAACCTGAAAAAAAATCACCTACCTCTCTTCCCATAAATAATCCTCCATCTTGAAAATTCTATACTGTAACCGAAAAAGGCGATACTGTAACACGTTCCCTACGGTGATAATGGACAGTTCTTAAAGCAGTTCTTCAAATTCAACCCGAGAAATAAAGAGTCCCTAGCTTGGTGAAATAAACTGCATTAGACATATGACAGGATATGTAACAAAACTAAAACATTGTATAATACATAAAATTGTTCAAAAAAATTCTATAAGTAAGAGGTTGTTGTATACACGTGCTCCGGTTTTTCTTAAATTACGTTTGAATAAATGTGATATCACATGTGTAAAATAAACAACAATAACAACACTGTTGGTAGTTTTTATGCAAAATACATACTCAACTGTACTGTTCTGCACTTATACCCAAACCTATACCCATACCACATCAAACCATACCATATTATACTACATCTAAACTGTACAATATACTATACATGTATATTATACTATACACATAATCTACCAATGCATTTTTTACTTCGGTTTAGTAAAAACAAAATGAGTTAAATCGACAAGAAATGTTGCCAGGTAATTCGTACCTAAAAAAAATTGATGACGTTGTATGATAAACTCTATGCTCAGATGAAGATTTATTGATATTATATCAAGTTCTTATAAAGATATGACCGTGTATAACAGCTCATGTAAATAAAGAGATGTAATAAGAAATATCTTTCTGATAACGTCTTGTTGATATTTTCAATGAAAATATATGTAATAATTTCAAAACATATGTATAACATATATAAAACCTTTCTGTGGAAATATATCAAGTTTTGGAATGTTTAAAAGATTTGTTGGAATGAAACCGATAAAAGTTTATCTTATTTTGTTTAACTGTATGTTACATCCTTTATTTTAACATACAGGATCATAAACTATATTGCAAATTTTGTATTTTTGTATCCTTGCACTTTTAAACATGTTAAAAGGCAGTAAAAGCTCAATTTTCTCATGTTTATGCTTTTTCATGTACATGCAGATTTCTGCGCTGTAGACATAGTTTAATTTCATTTATAGAATTTTTTGTGAAAATACTTACAATATCAAAATTAAGCACTAAGCACGAGATAAGTATGGGTGTACTTGTATTTTTTAAATGTTATTCTATAGTTTTGCAGACATTGTTTACGTCTCCTGTCTGACAGTATAAATAAGTTATGTCTTGTCAAAATTAGCCTTAACCGTTAGACTTTGTTGATCTCTGTTCTCATATTAACAGGCAATGATGACCTAGCCATACATCTCTCTCTTCTATTAACAATTAATGTAATCCATAGTTCCCCTGCACTGTTGGGTCAAAAACTCACTGCATTTACTTTCTTGAATATTCACGTTTTAGTTAAAAACAAACAATTTTAAAGAAAATGCAAATATGCGAAACATTTCTAATTTTACTTACAGTAAAAAAATCAAAATTTGCTCGCAGTACTTCAGAAATTCACAAGAAACCAAATTAATATGACATATCGGCATATAGCTGTACTTGTAATGTGTTACCCTAGGTTATGCTTTGGCATTCATGTACCTTTCATTCTAAGCTTTTATCTTGTTTGTTGCTTCGTAGTTGGGCATGTTATACATACTGCCATTAATTGATCAAACTATACCAGATATACAAAATTAATCAATTTAAAACTTGATTGTAGCTTCAGAATATGTATTGTTTTTCCACTCTTTCTGAGAGACACCATGAGAAAATGATATAAATAAAAATAATAACAACAGTTTTACGTTTAATTTCCATTGACAATCATTATATGCATGTATTATAATAACGCATATGCACGAGCTAAAAAGATTATAACTGCTTTGAAATGTCAACCGAAATTGTGTGCAGAATGCAAGTATTTAAATTTCAATGGCAAACACATGCTTATCAAACAACAATAATCGAAAACTATTTTGAGGAACAAACTTAATTAACTAAATATAACAAATGCATAAAGTATGTTATGAACTTACAATCTTACAGTAGAGTAAGATAGGCTTAATACAAAATGATTCCATAAGTAGCATAAGCTAAACTAGTTCTCATAACAAAGAGTGATATAACAAGTAATACAACAACATGTAATGATATTTGTAAATGAACGTAAATGAAGATAAAACAATAACTTCAATGCCAAATCAGATTAATTGCTTTTTTTAAAATTGCTGCTCCATGTAGGTTTCGGTCCAGATTTTGAGGGTCGATTTTGCATTGATGATCTGGATTTTGGTTTATTTTGTTGACTACTTATACTTTGGTCCTGGCCTTGGTCTTTTTTAGACTGCTCCTTTGCCATTTCACTTAACATGCTTTCTATACGTTTACCCTGTTCAAGCTGTTCTTCGTGCTGTTTCGCATGTTCTCTTGTCATGGCGTCCATGTCTTCTTCATGCTTTTTAGTTATATCATTTTTCATTATTGTCATAGCTTCTTCATGATTTTTAGTTATATCATTTTTCATTAATGTCATATCTTCTTCATGCTTTTTTGTTAAATCATTTTTCATGTCTCTCATATTTTCTTCGTGCTTTTTAGTTATATCATCTTTCATATTTGCCATTTCTTTCGTTAGCTTTTCAATTCCAACCGACAGATTCAATTTTGTTTCTTTAGCTTTTTGTATTTCCTCATCCTTTGCAGCTATTGTATTTTTTAATTCATCTATCTGTTCCCTAAGTGTTCCAATTTCTGTCTGATCATACTCAGACCTATCTTTACCACGTTTTCCAGCCTTTATTAACTGTTTTTTCAACTCTTGTTCCCTTTCTTCTAGTGTCTTTATTCTCGTGCTGAGTTCTTGTATTTCCTTCCCTAAACGTTCAATTACATTTGATTGAAGAGATAGGAGTTTTAAAGTTTTTTCTTTTAAATTCTGGCGGTCGTCAATTTCAATTTTATGACTGTAAAACATTTCGAAAATCTGCTCTATTTCCTGCTGTAAACTTTCATTTTCATTTGAAGATTTATCTGTGGTTTTGTTTACCTTTTGGATTTTGGACTTCTTCTTTTGATTGTTTGATACATTCTTTCCCGTTATTTTCAAGAAACCTGAATCCTGAAATTAGTGACAACCATTAGTATGCTAACAAATGAAACGCACCTTTTAATTTCTTAATTAAAATGCGTATTCGTATATGGTGGAATATTCAAATAATTGTATAATTACAACTTTATTGTTATATTACAACTTATCAATAATTACCTCTGAGCCCCCTGAAGCCATGACGTATTGTCTGTACAGTAGAATCAATTCTTGAACTGGAAAAATAAGACTCAAATCGTCATTTTATTTAAGAAAAAGCTCCATTATTCTCTACAACAGCTACAACAACAACAACAACAAATACTTTTATTTTGCAATCAAGTTCAACCATTTGTTACTTGTTTTGGAGTTTCACCTATCACCGTAACACTTATTAGATATTTTGTTTTGTTTTCTGAAAATAATTTGCTCCAACATTTGAGAATTCTCGATTTAATAATTATTTCTCTTGGGTTTCCCGTATAGAATATGAATATGTGCATTCTTTTTTTTCTTTTTTCGGAGGAAGTCTTTATGTACATTTTCAATAATGTCAATATATCTTTTACATTTGGTATCATGTTATTTGTTTTACATTTATAACTTTATGTAAGTTCTCGATGTCACCTGCAATTGTTCATATAAAGTACATGTTCATAAATATATCTTCTCTTTATTGTAACGGAACATTTGTTCACGTTATTAAATATTTCGAAGTTAACTGAAACTGAATTTGTTTTAGTTTCAGTATGAAGTAAGCTGTAAGCACATTGAAACACGTTCAAGCCAATTCCTCAAGCTGTTAAAATAAATATAGGAGATCACAGTTTATCTGTTTGCCATGCACGTATAAGGAACGAATATACTAATCTTAATACTAATCTTTATATAAATCATGTACAAGATAGGCCGTAACGTAACAAAGTAGGAAAAGAATCTGTCTCACATCCGGACAACTCTTTTATTTTACCAGATTGAAAATTCCTGTAATTTTGAAAAAAAAAGATAATTATCTTTTCATTGTTGTTTTATATACAAACATCTATGTATAAATACTATTTGTCCTGTCAAATTGATATTTAAAAACAACTCGAATGTTCCTTTTCTTTTCTTGTTCTCCCAAATTACTTTTTCACATACTGGTTCACTATTATTCAAGTTAAATTTGTAATCTTCTTATAATAAGATTTAAATCCTTCTATATTTCAGGTACGACACGTTAGAACTCGCGGTTCAACCCTTTTGCTATTTTTGAATTAGTTATATTTCAAGTTACTGTAATACATATGTATAAAAAGAACACTGAAATGTGTTTAATACAAACACATAATTCTTAAAGACATCATCAGTTGTTTGAAGACACTTTATATACGAGTATATGTAATATTACCACCAATTTCTAGACTCACAATTTATTTCGTATGAGCACACAGTCATTTATTTCAAAAGTAAATGTCTCAAAAAAAGTTAGAATTTGTTGTTTTTTTTAAAGACATGCATCATTATAACAGTCTGTTATTTTATGAAAGATAAACATTCTCCAAAACACTCGTTATACAATGTCGAAAAGCATGAATTGTAAACTGTTATAATTAACTATCGTAGTTTAACTTTATGTAACTGTTTCGAGAAAAAAATCTGTCTTACCTTTAACTCGGTTGACTTATTTGATAGTGACCAAGTACATCTAGCAAGGAAGATAAAATATGACATGTACGTTATAGATTTAGGTCATCGATTCCAAAATCGACAAACAGCTTAATTTGATTGCTACATCTGATTTGTCTTTTTGAAAAATAAGCCATACGTACTCAAGGATTAATTTCTCACAACGATAAATCCTTAAATATTGAAATATTGAATATATAACCAGCGCATGAGAACAAAGAATTAGCATGTGTTATCTTATTTAATAACAAAGTGATAAAGATATCTCAATAGCATATGATCAACGTTGTCATTAAACTCTCTTTTAAAAAATATAAAAAGTATGTGTAAAGTCCTGAGGCCAAATAATTGAGATAATAGCTTGAACTTATCTTGTCTTTCTTTGATTGTCATATAGGTAAAGATAAATCTTCGTTGAGTATCACGTCAACACTATTTTCAAGATATCTCTAGCAAAGAAGAAATTTTAAGTAAGAATTTTAAAATTTGTTAACCATTTCATCCTGATCTCAAAGCAATGTGTGTACTAAATAGACAGGAAATTGTTACATATTATAGACTACAGTTTTATAGGAAGTTATAAAACATTACAAATATGCAGCTGTACTACATTTTACAATAAAATTATGTTGTGACAATTATCAATTTTCCATATTAAGAGAAACATGGTATTGCCAAAATATTTTGATGCGTTATTTGCCTTTAGCTTGCTTTTACAAATAAACTATAACTAAATCCGTTTTACCCAAGCGCACGATTTTTATAATTTCACTAAAAGTAGTCATTTTTGTTAATAGTAATAGGAAAACATCATGAAATGCTTTATCAATAACACAATATATCGAAACCGGTGTAACATTTAATTTTGACACCGTTGAAGATTTATCCCATGGATCATTTTTTCAACAGAGGTCATTTTTCAACAGATTTTTGTATCAGTTTTCAACGTTGGAAATTTGCCCCTTCCCGTTATTTGGAAGTTATTCCAAAGTCCTTTCCGATATTCAGTGACGAACATTTGGTTTTTTATTCAAGTGGGTAGGAGCTTTAAAAAATTGCAATTCCATCGACAATGTTTACTAAATGCTTCTTAATATTTTGTGAACTATAATATCATATTACATGCAGAATAACCCACATTTGCTTGTGTTGGTTCCGCTATCACGGGAGTCGTCTAATATAATTAAAGTGGCTATCTTCTACTGTTATTAATGATTAAAAGATATCAGACAATGTGTGAGCGCAAGTGTAAACGATATATGCAGTACTCCGTTTTAAGACGGTTATGAATGAACTGCAGTCACCTGCTTACACAATTTAAGATTCAGATTACATAGACCCGATCAGGCGATCAATTGTAACATAATTCGAAATTCTTCAAATTACCTTAGATTTACGATCGATCTGCATCTATAAATGAAATAAGCACGACTCAAACTTTAGAGCCTTTATGATTAAATAAATCATCATTGTCAAATAAATAAAAACTAACTTAACATAACCATCCATTAACAGACTTAATTTCACGAGCCTGTAACATTTACAATTTTGCCCCTGATCCCCCGGCTTTAAACATCCACATCAGAAACCTGTTAAATATTAAACCGATATAATCTATTTCAAATTGTATTGGAGACTATGATTGTTGTTTCAAAATATAAAGTATTTCTTTACTATTTTGTTACCTTGACCTCTCAACTGGCATACATTCTAGTCATAGAAGTCAAATAACAGATTAAATACAGCCTTGAAATAAGCTGACTTCCTTCTCTTATAACTTTCTTTTATTTCTTCTTGTTTCACCTGCTCGACCTTATAAGTTAAATACTCTTTTCACTGAAATTCATTTTTAGCGCATATATTTAACCTTTTATGAATTTGAATCTTAAAGTATTTGAAAAAAGGTTTTATTACTGAGTCAGACATATTTTCCGACACTGATATATTGTCCAAATGCTAAACCAGATAAAATTGATTATCAGCTATCGGTGAAATATTATTTAAATAATAATAATACTTAGTTCAGTATTTGAAACTGACAAAATATTGATTGTAGAAAAAAAGATATTATAGCACAATGATCTTTTCTCACAATCTCTTCATCGTATGATAAAACATAACTTAGTTCACTTTCATTTGTGTTGCCCGTTTTGGCGTTTTCTGATTAACAGTTTACAATTTTATTCTTTTTTTCTTTTTGTAATGAAACCCAACCTAACACGCCTTTCTTTATATTTTCGATTATAATTGGGATTTCCAAGCATCCTCATCCTTTAAAGATCAAACTCTTCACTTTGTTTTACTGTTTTGTTTTTTCTGTCGTAAATAATTCCATTCATTACTTTCTGTGTGCATATATTGCAACTGATATACAATTTTCTGTATTGACGTATGACTTTTTCTTGTGCAGCTGTAATATTGTATTTCCTGTAACTAACATACAACTAGAATCCTGTGAATGACACGATCACTTTATAACAGCATTTGAAACTTATTTTGTTCTTTTGTTTATAACGAACTCTTAATTTTTTACACGTTTTGGTTCTTAGTAAGCTTGATTATTTAATCGCATGTATTGAAAAGTCATGTCCTTTACCAGCTTCTTATTGAACCATTTAACGTTCTTCAAAAAAATTGGTATGGGTCAAAAATATTTCAACATAATATTTGTTAAACATTTAAAAATTAATTTATATTTATTTAAATTATAAGAATATTAATTATTTATTTATTTATTTATTTATTTATTTATTTATTTATTTATTTATATATTTAATTATTTAAGAAATAATATCGGTCTTAGCGGTGTTTAACGGCTATTTAACACCGGTTTGGAGTTTTGATGCGTAGGAATTGACCACGAAGGCCGTAGGCCTGATTGGTTAATTGTTTCGCATCAAAACGACATTCTTGTATGTTTGAAATGACGTCAACGTTTATGAATGAGTTGTATACTTATGATGACGTCATTACGCTGCTAACGGATATTTATTAACTGATATGGATCAAATCTGTGTCGTTAGTGTATGTGAGATATTATTTCGGTATTGTATGAAAAGAAAACATTGAAAATACTGGAAATATTAATAAAAAATGTTTTCTATTTTTGCGTTAAAAGGCTTTGTAAGGAAGAAAAGATAACAGCCGCATATACAAGTAGTCCCTAACCAGTGTTAATTGGCAGTTTAACACCGGTTTTTTTTCTTCTTTGTCTATAGTGACAAAATCACGAGGAGTGTTAGAATTATTTATTTATATTTATTTATTTATCTATTTATAGCTATATACTTATTACCACAGTCTTTAGTTTGTGATGTCATTGAATTGAAAGTTCTGTACGTTACATAGTATAGTACAGAACATATGTCTTAAGATGGCGGGAATAACAAATGCGCGAGTCATCTGTGCATAACGGTCACGTGGTATTAGGTTGCATTTGGCGGTAAAATAGAGCGGAATTTTCATTCTAGTCTTGACTTCTGTCCTTTCAAGGCATAAATTTTATTAGGCTTTATTTTGAAAATGTCTGACGATGACAGGATGGATGGAATGGAGGGGATTATTGAGGCAAGGTGCACTCAGCATTGCATTGAAAGAGAATAATGAGCAGCTGTTGAAAAATATTGAGTGCATGATAAATAAGATAAGTGTTCCAATTCCTTCTGGTTCTGATATTCAAGAAAAGAACAAAACTTAAAGAAAGAATAATGACGAGCAATACAGGCATAATGCTAAGGTAATGGCTTAATTAGAAGATATTTGCACATCTTTGTCTTCACAAGATATCGATAGGGCACGAGTTTCAGTTATAGAACTTAAATTTTTCTTTTCGTTCATAACAAATTTTATTAATTTGCGTGGCCTGATCAGTGTAGTCTAAGGTATGCACTATGTAAACATAGTATGGGCTCGGTGTAACAGTAAATGTAAATGTGTATAGAATACATGTTTAAAATATCTGCAAAGATTTATTTACAGTATAATTGAAATGCTTTATTTTCATTTAGCAAAAGACCTTATAAAACGGAGGCAAAAGTTTATTCAACTGGTTGATTGTTCTGAGCTGAGTTGGCGCCTCGTGGCGGAGTATGAGTCGAATCCAATTGCGTCTGGTAGTGAAAACGGGAAGCGCATTTACAAAGCGGAGGCCAAGGCGAATATGAAGGCTAAAGCGGATAAGGTCAAGAAGGCTGGAATAAGGAATTTGCCTTATCATAGACGAGTCAACACGGGGGAACAGACGACTAGTCAGCCTCAGCGTTCTATGGGTTCTTCAGGACAAACTCAGCGTACAGGAATATGTTATAGCTGCGGGGATTTTGGACACTGGAAGGCAGAATGTCAGCAAAACAGGCGTCCTAACAATAAGTTACGTGTCTCTAATTGTCATATTTTTTTGTGATGGAAAGTCGCAAGACTGTGTGGTTGACAACGGACTTACTGTCCAGAGAGAGTGTACTATGTTTTATACCATGTTAAATGTTGATTCTTTAGATTGTAGAGAAGCTACTTAGACTAGTTACTTGAAGTCTGGTTGTCAAAGTAACGATTATCCAGCAAATTTCGGTAAGAGTTATATTCGCAATAGTATTGATCAATGTGAAATTTCTTCTATTGCTGAAAAAGATAAAAATCATGTAAGTATTAATGGTTTATTGCCAAAAGGGCTTCTTAAGGAATCTTAAGAATACTGGAGAAAAATTACTCCAGGTAACTATTTACTTCACGTTGTAGAAAATGGATACACGCAACCCTTTAGAGAAACGCCCCTGGATATATATTTGAAAAATAACAAAAATCTTGAGACCAAGTGATCCCTCGGAGGCATTAATCATCACAAAATTACAAGGGAATTGCAGATTCGGTTTGATTGAGTCTGTACTTGAGGGATAATGAATGTGTGCAACATCCCCCACGTCTCCTAGCCCCGGCTTGAGCGGTACTCAACTCTCAACACTTAATAGTGCTGGCATCAATGACCCCGAAGAACCAAGAGTCTTCAAGAGACAATCCAGATTTTGTAGAATCAGAAATAAGCTCTTTATTGAGCAAATGTGTTATCTCACAAGTTCAGAATAAACCAAGAATAATTAAAATAGATAAATAAAGAATCCCTAAAGAAACCCTTTAACTGTCGCTTACTGTAAAACTGGTAAGCCTAGATTAGTTTTAGATTGTAGGCACATCAACCCTTGTTTACATTTGTTCAAAATTAAATTTGAAGACAATAAAGTTGCTCAACAGCTGTTTAGCATATCCAGTTATGTATTGTCCAACAATATTGACCTGTCACTATTGCATTTGACCCTAACATCGGTAAATTCCGTAAACGTTACTATCTACCTAATGTAGATAAGCAGTTGTTTAATGATTTAAATAGTTAAGGTCAGTCGGTAAAGGTCTTTCACTTAAAGAAGATGTTAATACAAACTCGTAAGTTCGAATCCTGTGTCAGCCACATTAATGTCTTTTCTTTTTTTATCTTTATTGTGTAGTATTTTTTTTGAATTTGTATTATAAACGTGCTGTTCTTTTTATTAATAAAAGATAATGTAATGTTATATAAAATATAACTGTATATAAAACCACAACTTAAAAGGTATCCTTAAACCAGATTTAGTAAAACGATTTCAAATCAATTCATGCAAGTAAATTCCAAAATAAAATTTAAAAAATGCGTATCTTCATAACGTGCTGTTGATTAGGTATCGAACCAGAGACCTTCAGATCAGTAGTCTAGCATCTATACTAAAACACCACAACTCATTGACGAGTAAAGTTAAACATTATATCAATATATTCGTTAGATACCAGTGTTTATCCAGTGACCTTTACGAATATTAATGAAGTGCCAGGTCAATATTGTTGGACAATACACACATTTTATTTTTAAAAAGCGCTAATCATCTTGTAGAATTATTTTCAAAACATAGAAGTTTTCTAGGTTTTTATAGGACATCTAAGGGAAAAACAAAATAATTATTATATGTTTAACGTCCTCCCATTTGGCACAGCAACCGCAGGTCATATTTTCACAAAATTGTTAAGATGTGTAGTAAAATTTTGGCGATCTTTAGGTCACAAAGTCGTTATGATTTTAGACGACGGCATTGGAGGTAATGCGGATTTTCAGCAAGCTAATATTTCAAGTCAGTTAATTCAGAAAACTTTAAATGAATTGGGATTTTTGATAGATCAAGAAAAATGTAATTGGTTACCAACTCAACATGCTAGCCGGTTGGGGCATGCTTTAATTTTTTGTCAAATAGATTGTTTATCAGTTGTGACAGAATTAAACGTCTCGAATATTCTATAGATGTTTTTTGTTAATGCTGAGGGCTGACAATACACAACTTATTCAGGTGAGATCGTTTACGTTAGTTGTAGGCCAGGTAATATCATTGCGTAGTATCATGGGAACAGTAGTTTGCCGCAAAACGAGGTATTTGCGTAAGTCTATAGAAAATAGAACAAGTTGGAATAGCAAAGTAATTGTGATAGACAAAGCTTTACAAGGATTGTTGTTTTGGCGATAAAATGCGTCGGGTATGAACAAAAAAGGTAAAATCTGGAAAGTAAAGTTAATAGTTGATGCAGTCGTGTATACAGATGCAAGAAGATGGGCATTGTATGTATGATTGTGATTTGTATAAATTTTCAGATTGTTATGCAGATTATGAACATGATCAAGGATTCAGTGATAGAGGGAAAGTATCACATGTAGTTGGGTTGGCACATGGCATGCGCAAGAAATAAAAGTAGTTCTACATGGAGAGAATTAGAGGCAATGTATAGGTAGTTGTTAAGTAATCTTCCGAAATTACGTGATAAGAGTATCAAATTTTATATTGATAACAAAAATTTAAAGTTTATCCTTCAGTAAGGTAGAAATGTCGAGCAATTACATGAAACTTGCTTAGATTTTCACAGAACTTATGATTAGTATCAAATTACATTCGTAGTTGACTGGATTCCTCGTTTGCTAAATAGTAGAGTTGATCATTTAAGAAGATGTTTAGACTCGGATGACTGGTACATAAGCAATCATGTATTTCAGTATTTAGATAAAATGTGGGGTCCACAAACTGTAGACCGGTTTGCTACACACTATAATCGCAAGTGTCAGAGATTTAAATACAAAATGGTGGGTACCTGGTACAGAGGGTATTAATTGTTTTGATCAGATGTGGAAGAATGAAAATAATTGGTTGGTACCACCACCAAGCGTCGTTTCTAAGACAATAGTAAAACTGGAAATAGAGAAGTGTGTTGGTACACTTATTGTTCCAAAATGGAAGTCTGCAGCATTTTGGCCTTTATTGGTAGATACAAAGGGACAATATAAAGATTTCATTAAAAATACATTTGCTACCCTTTACATGCGCAGTTTGTAGAGGCAAGGGAAACAACGGTGTTTTCAGGAAACAACCGTTTTCTTTCAGAACGATTGAATTTCGGTGCGACTGTACCAGCTTAAAGCGTTTAAATATATAACAGATAAAAAACGTATAGTACAGTAAACTTTCAAGATTGTTTAATGTGCTTCATATATTTTCAGGTGTTGGCTTAACACGAAATCTGAAAGAAAAACAATTTCTGGATGCCGGAGTTCCAGTGACAAATATTAACATTGTAGTGGGCAAGATGGCCGATCAAATTTTACATTCCAGAGCGGATGGAACTATTTCAAAGTATTCTTGACATGTTAAACAATTTAAAGAGTTTTGTTCAAAACACAGATTTTAAGATTACCCAGCTTATCCTATCCATGTAGCGATGTATCTTTCGGAGTTAATAGATTTACATAAATCTTACAAACTGTTGCAGCGTTTTACGCAATTAGGTGGTTACATGAAATAAACGATTTAACTGATCCCACAAAGAATGCTTGCGATTAGAATGCTTGAATGTGCAAAAAGAACGAACTCTAGGCCTGTACAGAAGAAAGATATATTATTGCTGGCGCATTTAGTGAAGCTTTGTGACTTATTTTCAACAACAAAAGACATTATAGTTTAATGAGACTTATCAATAATTCTTTTGTGTTTTGCTGCTTTCTTTAGATATAATGAAGTTAGTGATTTACGATGTTGTAATGTTAAATGTTTTGCTGATTCCATGGAGATTTTTGTTACGAAAAGCAAAACAGATGTTTATCGAGAAGGCAAATGCATAGCAATTGCTAAAAGGGTCACTAGTGCGTGTCCGGTTGCTATATTACAACGAAACATGAATGGTGCCGGTTTGTGTTCTCATTCGAATATGTATTTGTTTCGTCCAGCGTGCAGATCTGGTTCGAGATGTTTCCTTTTAAAGAAAGACAAAAAGCTTAGTTACCCTCGCGCACGTGAGTGTATTGTTAGCAAGTTAAAATAAGTCGCGCCAGACATGAATTTTAGTATGCATTAATTACGCCCAAGCGGAGCTTCTGCGGTCGCGAACGCAGAAGATATTTCAGAACGTTGCCTTAAGCAACATGGAAGATGGAAGTCTGATTTAGCTGAAGATTCATACATACAAGATTATATTCAAAAAAGATTGTCTGTTTCCAAGACGTTAAAAAACATGTGTCTAATATACAAGTGTACTTTTAGCTCTATTTTTGTATTTGTCCTCGAATTTGAATATGAACAAGTCTCTAACATTTGCCTATCGAAGTCTTGCCCACTGCAACATTGTGTTATGTTATTTGTGAGTAGGCATGTTAAGACTAGGAAAGATAAGGCAGATGTTGAATCTATCAATATAAAAATCGATAACTATTTAACTGGGTCACTTAACATATCATTACACTAAACGTCAGATAATATCAATCTGTTTTCGGAAAGGGCACTTACACAATGAAGAACACATAAAAAGATAATTATGCTATTTCCCTAATTTGTAAGACTCATCTGTTAAGATGAAGGAAATTTCTAAAAAGGTGCAATTCAAAGTCGTTTTAACGCCATGAGATGTATAGAATGGGCAAAATTTAAGGAAAATAACCATTCGTCAAGGCAATAAGGGTAAGGGATGGCACAGACCCCTTCTAAAAGATACTTATAAATACACTTAATAAATCTTATAAGTGTGCACCTTTCATGTCCTTTTAACTTTTTCGTTCATCAATATCTTGTTCTGACTATTGGCTGCATTTCCACGTTTAAATTATGAGGCGCGTTCAACCATGAACGAACGAAATTTACACAATGCACGACAAAATTGTGAGAACGGGTGAAATAAAATTGCACATGATATTCTCGGATACGACAGAGATCCCAATATCGGAAAACACACCACATTCACTGAAACAAAGTATCATCACTCTGTTACCAAAAACAAACAAAGATACTCTTTTCTTAGAAAACTGGCGTCCAAGTAGTCTTTTAAATATTGATTATAAAATAATAGCAAAAGTTATAGCAAATAGAATGAAAAAAGTTTTACCTCTAATCATAAGTCAAAATCAATCCGGGTTCATTAAAGATAGATACATTGGAGAAAATATACTTACGATATTTGAAGTATTAGAACAAATGGAAAAAAAGGACCAAGATGCACTTTTATTTTTTACAGACTTTGAAAAAGCCTTTGATAGTATCAACCATAACTTAATTTCAAGTTTTGGAATTTTTTAATTTTAGCAATACAATAATCCAATGGATAAAACTTTATTACTTAACTTAAGACTGTATTGAAAAATGTATTGCATTTAATCGAGATAAACTGGAAACTCATTTTCAAAAATGAAATAGAATTTTCCCAGATACGAATATAATAACATATGAAAATACCTTACTTACATGAAATAAAAAACAATTATGTTTAAAAGCAGTCAAAAACTGTAGATGTATCTTCTGTTTTTTTTTCTTATTATTTTGTATTTAATCTTTCACCCCCTTTACTTTCCCTTTTTCTTTTTGTTTAAATATTAGGTTACACTAATACGAGTATCCTATTGCCGATGGTACCCGAAATGTATGTGTGCTGTTTTGTGTGTGCGTTATGTTCGAAATATGTATAGTTATAAATCCGGTTGATATCTATGAATTGGAAATGTGGATGTATGGATGCGGATGTGTGTGCGTGCGTGTGTTTGGGTGTGAAAAAAACAACTCTTTGTGACCATGCTTTTGTATTATCTGGACAGAAGTTTATTATATGTTATGTACACTGTATTACTGTATGATCACTGAGAAAACAATAAATTATTAAAAAAAAGTAAAAATTCTCTTGAATGTGCATGACTGTATACTATTTGTGTCGGCAAAAATGCACTCTCAAAAAATCGTACATCACGCCAATATATCAAAGTTGGTAAAGTGATATTTTCAACTTGATACTTTTATTTAATTCAAACTGTACTTTTGTTTTGTTACTGTTAAACACGTACACAGAAATTCGTTATTAACCGAAATACAATTTTACGTATTTTTGGAAGTCTTTCTGGAGTATCAAATCTGTAAGGCATGACCAATAAAGTCCCTAGTATTTTCCATAACCAAATTCGGGCCATAAATATTTTGACAACTAACAAAAGTGACGTAATCTGATGTAATGTTATAACTCTAAAATATGCACCCTGGTGATTTATGATATCACAGCCAAGTACCGCTTGTACATACAGCATATGCACCCTGTTAATTAATATGTTACGGCCCAGTGGCGCTTATATATAATACACATATATTTATTTATGAAATAAGTTCCTGGAAAAAAAGTCATAATATTTATTTATGAAATAAGTTCCTGGAAAAAAGGTCTTTATTTTTAAAATCATAAGAATAGATTTGTAATATCAAAATTATCTTATTATTGTCTGTTGCGAATCCAAGGTTATAAAAGTCATTGCCGCATGGTTTTCGTTCTTTAAGGAATATGTTTTGAGGCCCTTAAAGAATAACCCCGTTTATTTTGAACATATATCAATACATACATACAAACATACATTCATACAAAGACACACATATATATAAACAGACGAACAAACACACAAGGTACATTAAAAAAATAGAAGCCTGTAATTAATGTAAAATCTCACTTAACTTTTCAATATATAGCTTTGTAACCTGTTGTCTTATTAATTAAAACTGTTTCTAGTCGTATTTTATTTAAAATAATAATAATACATAATCAATAATACAATGTCAACACTCACATACTAATCTTGATATAAAGAAATGAAAATATATTTCAAACTGTCCCAATGTTTGTCAAAAATATCTACCTTGTTAATAATTTTTTGTGTTTCTCTCTCGATTTGGTATTGATACTTAATATATTGCTTAGCAGCCTCTATAAACGGTCTTTTAAAATTCATTTTACAAAAAGATATATACTTCGTTACAAATAAAAGCAAACGATTGGTTTCATAATCAGCATTTTGTATGCCTAAAAGAAATTGTATTCTTGTCAAATGCAAATGAGTATTTTCAAAAAGACTATGAATCATATCGAAAACAACTGCACAGTCCTTTCAGGAATATTTATAAAATTATATCATTCACTGGTTCTTCGAAAGATTTTTTATATGGCATAATGAAAAAGAATCAGTACGTTTTGACAGAATGCATTCTGCTATTGTTCTATTAAAGCTTGATAAACAATATTAAAAAACATTGGCAATCTCATATTTATGTTTGTCACAAATACGTCTGAATTTTCTAAATGACAAAAAATCACACAGAAAACTAGAAAATGACCATTTGAATTTATATTAAGTAATTTCAGTGTGTATGGGTGTTTATAAAATATTAAAATTTGATTTAGTTACTAGTTTTTTACCCTGGCATTAGAGAAAATCTAATAAATATATTCACTTTAAAATTCCGCTGTTTTTCGTAGCGAGAATTTAATCTCAATCTTTGTAGATCTTTTTTTTTTGTCTTGAAATTTAATTAATGTATGCATAAGTATTTTTTTTCATGTAATAATCATAATTGACAATCAGTATTTTTAAGCGGTCTGTATAGTCATGGAGTTAAATATATCTGTGGTAAAGTACAATGGCTATTTACGTCACATCCGGTAAGGGAAGCAACTCTTCCCTGACTTTAATCGCTTAAATGCATCGTGCACGCATTATTATAACCTTTAAATTTGCATTTATATATATATATTTATATTTCAATTAATTATTACTAGGTTATAAATGATCTATTCCTTCTTGTTAAATTATCATCTTATTATATAAACCGTCAGGAGAAAAATTCTTAGGTGGTTAGTATGAAGTAAGTATAATAATAGTTTTAACTATGGAAAGTATAGGTTAGGTTTCATCAACAAAAGAGCGGCGCAGCTGTTCGACGAATTCAATTTGGTAAATGCTTACTAATAAACCCTAACACATTCATAAAGTGTCATAATCATGTAATCAGTGAATTTACTTAACTGATTAAAAGCCGATTCACCACAGTAAATTGTTTACGATTCATTTGAAATGCGGCTATCCTATTTGGCAAAAAAAAACTTATTAAACACTTAATTCCCATTTAAATTTCACAACATCAGAAGTATCACATGAATGTTTTATTAACGCTCAATACAACATTTGATCATGACAAATCCTTGTTGTAAAAAAAAGAAATAAAAATTATCATATCTTTACATTAATGACTAACGTAAATCACAATATAATTTGAACGTCAGTAGGTATATTTATTAAATTGTATACTTAAGTATTGTCAATTTTAAAAGTTAAATTTGTGGGTAAAACTACTGCTGGTATTTTCAATGAATGCGGAAGACTTTAAACATATTTGTTATATAAAATATAGTGTATTGAGGATGACACATTTTACATACTTTAGCATACAAAGTATACTTATACAAAGAGAACATGGTTTACAGATATCAATAATTGTAAATACTTAATAAATAAGAATTTAATTTTTCACACAGCAAGAAGGTTTGATCATTTAAATTTGAATTGAATAAGCCTATAACAGGTTTCTTTTTATACCCCTCGCGCTCGTTTAATTGCTTGTACGATAAACTAAATAGATCAACAAAACTTATAATAGATTGAACACGCTGTATGAGCGTCGCTGCTTTTTTCGCATTCTATATACATTTAGCTACCTTTTAAATAGTTTTATTCGTACGGGCTGATAAAAGAACATCAAATATTTTTATATTCGCGGGATCGGCCAGTAACAGAAGTAAGGTTAAAAATATGTTTTCCTTATATCACGATAAAAATAACAAATTAGAAGAAAATGGTATTCCGATTCGAGTTGATCTTCCCTTTGAATATTGTTATATCTCCCTGTTTCAATATTTAAACTATGTGACGAAGTTCTAAAATAAGTTAATGTTATTCGGTATTAATTTTCGTAAATAATATTGAGGGATTTTTCTAGATCGAATTCATGTTTTAATATCGCGTACTAATGAAGTCGATTGGAATTATTAATTTCTCCATACCATTTTTGCATATATGAATCATAAATTATTTTCATCATTTCATCAAAAGGAATGTCGATTTCAAAATTGTTGGTCTCAAATATAGCTAAAACGATGGCCATCTAGTATATACTTAATTTGGTACGCCCAATTATTTCGTTCGTAAAGTCTTTTAAAATCAGCGTCGTCATGTTTAAGCATTAGAAATGTCTATTGATTCAGAGAGTTTTGCGATAATATTTTCATCCAGCATTTTAACATAGTGATCTTTCTTGTAACTTCAAGGGGAAAACGCGAGTTTCATCATAAAGTGCCGATAGATCGGTTGATCGTTTAACGCCTAGTATTCGTCGTTAAAATTCCATGTGTACAACTTCTATATACCTCCCCTTATGGTGCCCCCAAATCTCAGATCCAAAGTTAAGGACTGAACATTCTAACGTATCAAATAATTAAAATGTCTTTGGAAAAGTAAATTCTGCGTCATTAAACAAAGTACATCATGCAAATGATGCGTGCTGAGCAATACATTTTTGTGTCCTTGACCAATTGCCATTAAAATTTTGAAAATAGTAATTCCTAAGTACTTAAAAGTACCGTGAATGTAAAAGAAAATAAAAAAGTTGTCCTTCCCTTTTCAAATATCATGACCTTATTTTTCGCCGTGTTTATTTCAAACCCCAAGTATTACAATAAAAAACGATGTCATTTATTATATAATAACATAAACTGTAAACTTTCAAGGATCAGTGCAAACAGCACTTGATCATCTGCATGTAGGATGAGAAACAATTGTTGTTCATTTAGACTAAATATATCATCTATGTCAGTGTTTATGTTTTGTATTATTTCACTAACGAAGAATGATACAAAAAACACAACCACTTCAACTGCACTTATTGTCCAATAGTATAAGAAGGAAATTAAGATAGTTCAGATAACAGGCCAATGAGTAACGCTATGAAAAATATAACATGACACATAATATAAACACCCCTTTAGAAATAAAAAAAGCAAACCTTATACATTAAATGGACCTTTTAAGTAATAAAACATCGAAAGACCTCCTGTATGTTATTATTAAGGATAATTATATATTCATACCAAACAAAATGATATTGATTTTTAAATCGGTCTGTATTTATCTAAAAAGAAATAACAATATGACGGCGTTTGACAAAATATGTTTTTCCCTAATTTCGGACTCAATATGAAATGATTGTTTAATACAAGGCTTATGTATGAAATAATTCCTATTTCTATTTTAAGATGAATTTGAAATAATTTATGCTTTGAAATCACTGCACTTTTTGTTTCCGTTTTTTTTTCTAAACCAATGAGTTTTTTGTTATTTGATTGATTGAAAAGTAATAATTTACATAAATTAGTGAGGCGACCGTGCTCCGTTATATACATGTACACAAGTATAATGATATTTACTCACTGTTTGCTTTAAAGAAACTTAAGGTTTTTATCAAATAGTTAATTTCTAGACTTTTGCTAACTTTTCTATAAAAACCAGTATAAGTATAAACCATTTTGACTTATTTTGTGTTTTCTTTTGCTTAGTATTTATTTGAAAATTGTCATATTTTAATGCATTTTTATTTTTCTACATTGCCTTCCATTGTTTATGTTTAAACGAGATCTTGCAATATTCTTTACTTTATAATTTGCCCTGCCAAATATATTTTTGTAAATATTATACAAATATGGACTTTTTAGCTGTTGAATATGATGTTATATGTACTGAAAAAATTAATATTGACCGAGGCGATAGCCGAGGTCAATATTATTTTTTCAGTACATATAACACCATATTCAAGAGTTAAAAAGTACATATCTGTTTTATTATATAATCTATAAATAGCTATTATATGGCTGATCACATCTGCCATTGCATACGACGGAAATAATTATTTTTCAGCTTGTCTACTGTTTCTATAATTTGGCCCTTACCATTGGCATGCTAATTAAAAATGAAAAACCGGTAACTAAAATAGACTAATTTGACTCTCATGTATACTAAACTGAACGTTTCTTCAGAATAATAGCAACAATCTTGGCGTGACGTCATGTCAAAGTCTCGCGTCTTTTAGGGATATCCAGAAAATCTATTTTTAGAAGAAAAACCGGTGAATATACTCTGAAAATCTATTTTTAGAAAAAAAAACAGTGAATATACTCTGATATTGACCTGTTATTTTTTACAAAAAGTTGCTTGTTAGCCAATCAGGGAAAGGCATTTTAAAGCTATTTATAGATTATATAATAATATTTGTTATCCAAGGAGAGGAACTATATAAGTTTTCTTTCGTTCTAATTCCTTTTAATAATATGAAATAATTACATACATATAAAATGTTTACTATGAAGAAATATTTAAGTAAATATGTTTAAACTAATGGTTAAATCCTTATCAAAAGATGGGCAAGTCCTTTTAAGAGTTTTAATGTGGTAACGGCTAAAATATATTATCTTTACTTTTTGTGTAATAGATGGGCCCAATTAGCCAAACTTACTCGTAAAATATGTATGCAGCTTCTGGTGTATATCTTTAAAAAATTTGGCTACTCAAAATTTATAGTTTATTTGTTGAATTGTCCGCAACGGTAATAGGTGAGTTATAAAGGTAAATGGTATCGAATGTTTAACGAATTCGATGCAAAGGGAGCAAGGTAACGTTAACTTACAGTTCTATTACCGTAGAGATAGAATATCTTATCATAGTCTTAGAGATTTATCTATAACTGTAGAAAAGTGTTCTAAAACTGTAACGATAGAATCTATTACCGCAAGATAGGATATTTTACCATAAAATTGATCTTATAACCCTTAAAGATATGATTGACTACTTACTTCCGTAGGGATATACACCAAAAGTCACAATTACTTCTTCCTAGTCTGATATTTTATAACCGTTTTATTTCTTTAATTCAAATTTTATCATCCGTGTTGTCGAAATAAAGGTGCCATAAAATGTTACATTGTTTCGTCGTATCTTATTCGTAGTCAATTATATTAAAAAAAACATAAAATAAAATATTTTATATATTCTAAGTTAAAAGAAAATCTTACCTCTGTATATATACAGCTGTCTCCGTATACCATTCTAAAGATATTTATAAAAAAAATTGTGCAAGTTGACATTTGTTATTTTATTCAAAATAAACGATTAGATAATGAATAGGTATTTAAATATCTTTGCAAGATCTTTATTGTGGATGGTATGTATTCATACAAAGATAAACCCTGATATTATCAAGTCTTCCTAAAACATTCTCTATTTCATTTGTATATGTTTTAAATTTTATACTAGTTTAATATATTAGAAAATCAATTGAAATATCAAACGTCCTATTTTGACAATAATGTCGTATTTAGCTAGAGGTTTTATTGCAACTGCAGTGGTGCGGCGAAAACGTCGAAAGAATAATCAATTACCATAAACACAAATAACATTTATAATTCAGGATCAATTTGTGCATGCTGGTCCATAATGGATGTCTTGAGCGTTTGTCTATCATCAGGTCGTATTTATTAAAGAAAATAATTTAAACAAAACTCATTTTGACTTGTCATCATCTCGTGTTAATAGCCAAATATTTTTAATGACATTTTTACATAGACATTTTAATCAAGTAACAAGTTTATAATTAATGTACAATAAATTAACCAAAAAAAAAGCAACTTTCGTCTACGGCATTCATAAATTATTCATTTCATTGGAACCAGAATGAATTAGATTTACGAAACAAAACAATTAATACAATTTTCTACATTGGTTTTTATAAGAAGTAACTTCCACATCGGTTTTCCTAAATCCCAAATCTGTTAATAGCTCTATGGTTATGTTTTCTCAAACAGAAGTTTCCATATTTATTTATAGTGCTGAATAGTCTATTTAAAAGCTATATAGGTAAGTGCAATGTTAAACGTCTTGATTGACTGTATGATGGACTAATAATTTTGAACTGAGTTAAACAATAGCTCAATCGGTAGACCACTAAGCTCAGAAGGTATTTCATAATACAAGGCTAACGGACCTTAAAAAAAAGTTATTTTTCATGTACTTTAGATGTCAGAAACTACTGATAGTTAAAATACGTTTTTATCTATGTTACATTTTAATCGAAATATATTTATCTCATTTGTACCTCTGTCTTGTTCCTTTCTCTTTTTTCATTTCTTTTCACATATTAGCAAATTTTAAGAGAGACAAAAATATAACATTGTTAAGCATATATTTATATTGTCAGACAGTAAGTTATGTTTTTATAAAAACAATGAACATGAATTAGAAAATTTAACAGTTTCCAGTAGCAGTCGATCCCGCTAGCTAAATTCAATTTTATATGAATACGTGGTCTAAGTTACCGCGCTATTGAGACAAACGAAGACAATATCCCCTAAATAATAATACGTTTAAGTTTAATGTTAATAATTGAGTTAATTACTTGCAGTTTATCTATTTTTACCTGCGTTGATCTTTTTATGGACTGTCCTTGTATTTTAAGAACTGGTGGAAGTTCTGTTTATCGTGCTCGGATTATACTGTGCCCCTCTCATGATTAACTGTATAAAAACAAAGTATCTCTATTCTACTAACGAAAACTAATCACTCACTTTCCATGCATTTTTTTTAAAAATCTCAAACATCGCTTCATACATTTAAGACAGACGATATACTGAAAACCTTTATAAGGTATTTATGTCACTATTTCATTTGTAGGTCAATGTCCGTATGCAAATATCTTAGACGAACTTTGGGAGACGTTATTTTATTCTGAATTAAACTAACTAATGGAACATAAATGAATTTGTCTTTTATAAAAGGGGGTTTTAAAGTAACCACTGATGGAAATTCGGAAAGTTGAGCAGATAACATATGTGCCATCTGCTTTTAGATACATTTTATTTCGTTTCCTAGGATGTTTTACATGACAACAAAAGAGCTGCATGTTTTGACTTTGTAATTGAAAAGAACACATGGTGAATGTGGGCATGCGCCTGTGCTTTGTTTACTAGTTGAAGAATATTGATACAATGCTTGTTTGTGCTCAACGGGGTTTCGTTTAAACCGAAAGCAGGAACGTCTAACCCTCTCCAACGTCTACGTTTGATCCATATGACGGAATAACAGGACTTGTTAGCGCATCAGGCCAACAAGAATACGTGCACAGCGCGGAAATCTCATTAGAAAGCATCGGACATAGAAGTAACATAAATGCATCACTGAGAGACCATTATCAGAATCATAGTGCGCTTTGAGTGATACCAACGGTTATGAAAAACGTAAATACTTGGGATGGGGCTGACGAGATAATAGAGTAAACGTAGCATTTAAAAGCATGCCCGGTATCGTCGACAATTACTGTCAGTCATCTTTGCTTTCTCAGTCTGCCCTCGTAGCCTCACGTTTTGATTGGCAATATGTGGTCATTTATTAATTTTGTAGTTTTCTCTTGTTCTTCTTGCTATTCCGAAAACTTTTCGAATTTTTCCGACAAGTCTTCAGACTTGTTTTTTTCTTCGATTATTTCTTCCTCCAGGACCTCTATTGTCTTTTTAAACATTGCAACCTGATCCCTTAATCTTTTAATCTCTTCCTTGTATGGTGTAATCTCAAGCATTTCCTGTTCAATGCCATTTCTATTATCTTTTTCCGCTTTTTCTTTTACTTCTTTTTCTTTAATAATATCCTTCAACTTGCTGATTTGAGATTTTAAATTTTCAATTTCTCTGGATTTCTCAGAAATTTCTCTTTTGTGATTTTGGACCAACCTTTTCCTTTCAAGCTTATTTTCCTTATCTTGGTTCTCAATATCCTTCTGCAGGTTATTATTTTTTTCATTTAAATTTTTATTCATAGCTTTCATTGCATTTAAGCCAATGGGTAGTCACTTTTCTGTCTTGTTTTCGGATTCTCGTCTTGGATATGCTGATTCTCAGGTCACTGACATATAACTAGAATCCTACAAAACACATTCATAATTATACCAGCAATTGCAATTGCATATTATTTTATTCTAGTATTTCAAATTTAATTTAACAAGTATACTTGTATGTATCAGATTACATATTATTCAGATATTCAAAACGATTTAACATTAAGTTGCGGGGTTTATGTAACTTAAGTTTTAATGTTGGATAACAGAACGCAGTTACTTTACAGTATATTCATAAACAAGAGTGAAATGTTCGTAAACAGGATAGGAATATCGATACCAATAATTGTGATGTCTTTAAAGAAAAAAAGACATCTTAATATATAAAATTCATGTCCTAATAAACAAAAAGATGTAAACTAGATTAACGTTTCTGACTTTTACAATTGTGTGTGTGATAAAAGGACCTTAAATAATGACTGTCCATTCACTTAGATTGATAAAACTATATTGCTTATCTCAGATTCTTCATAATCACCGGTAGCCATGTCTGTCTGTTTGTCCATGGCAGTTCTTTAAAACTAAAATATATAAATCGATTTTTTTTTTAAATTTAGTTTTATTTCAGACTTTGATAAAATCGTCAATATATTTTAAGGATATTACCTTTATTAAAACATTTGTGAAGTTTCGTGTCATTTAGCTTACTAGATAAGGAAATAGTTACCGAAAATATTTATATAATTATTTAAATCACGATATCAACTTTTTAAATATCGGTGCCAGATTAGGATCAATAAATTTAAAAAATGTATTCTCAATTGAATGTCATTTTTTCATAAGTGGCTATTTAAATCATTATAATAGTTTTCACATAGAAACATGCTATAACCTCGGTGTCACTTTTTGTAAAGAGTATAGCTATTGTAATTGATTAAATATGTATTGAATTTGAATGTATCAAAAAAAAACTTATCAATTCAATATCATAATACGAATCGTATAATAAACTATAAAAGAATGCCGAGGAAATTACACATTTTAAATGGTCGATCTTTATTAACCAGTCAGTTTTATCAAAATGTTATGATTGAAAAAAAATGAGATAATTTTATTATAACCCAACACTAGGTTCCGAAATAATTTCAAAATCTTTTGATGTTTAGATAGTGCAAGATACATATAAAATAATGAATTTTGTTTTGAAAGTCAGAAAACGTCTAGCTTTTAAAGTTATTCGAACAACATATCTCATGAGTTATCAAATCTTTCCGTTTTTAACATGTTAAGAACATAACATTTAATTAATAATTTTGAAAATTATAGATATGTTTCTTTATTTATATTTTAATTTGGAACTGTTCATTTATTTAAGGATATTAGTATCAAATCAATAAACAAAAAAACATTATGCCCCGTTATTTTTTTGTTCCTGAAAATATTTTTTGTGTCCTGTCTTGTCCTGTCATAGTTTAAAAATAGTTACTTATTGGTCTATCATCTGAAGAATATTTTTTGTGGTGGGGGGGCGGGTATATTGCTCTCTTGGAATAAGTTCATTCATAGTGATTTAGATTCTAGCTAGAACTTTTTAGAAACATTTTAAAACTCGTGTGTGTTTTAGGTAAGAAAGGCAAATGTTCGTTTCTTTGCCTTTGAGCTGCCAACAGTACATGCAGTAAAGAACCTGATCAGACTGCAAGAATATGGTAAAGACTAATCAATTTTTGTTCATCATATCACGAATTAATCTAGATGAATGTATTACTAACATTAATCATTCTTTTTTAAATTAGATTCGTAACAAAATGTACCTTATATTCTAAAATACCTTATCGTTTAATTTAAACTTTGAGTCAATTTTTCTCACACGTGGTTGCCTTTCAAATATAACATTTAGATATTTGCGAAATGATTGTTTTCTGTACAACTGGCCATTATAGATTAAACCCTTATTCAATTCCTTGTTCGGTGTATAAGTATAAAGTGTTTTGATATATAGCTATATTGAATTTTAATTCTGACAAATATGGTGTAAGTAAATCATATTGATTTGATTAAATATAAGTTATATATAATCTTACCTCTAGTTTTATGCTATTCTGATCGCTACAGTTAAAACACTAAATGAACGAATTTAAAGATCAATAAATGGTGTCTAATATCTATAAATTGATACTAATTTTAACTATTGGAAAATGTATGCAAAAAGGCTTGACCTTGCTTCAGTGTGTTATTTCTTATTCAAGTAGCTATCAAATAGAATATAAATATCAAGCTGGAAGACTTGCCCATAAATGAAAAAATATTATGTTGGTAACTATAACGAAAGTTTTCTATACATTTTAAAAGGATTCCTTTGATAATATAATTGTATGTTTCTACTTTGTATTGACCACGTTTTATCTACCAAATTAAAATACCAATAGATATTTATCTCTTAAATACAAACGTGAATAAAACGTCATTAGATGATTTAATATCCTTATCACACACCCGTGCCGATTTTGCGAATCCGTAAATATGGTATTGCACTAATTTTGACGTGACGTCATTAGCGTTATACAACAACAACAACAACAACAACAACAACAACAATTTATTTCAGCATTAAGTAATATACATTTACTTCTAGCCTATACAAACATAGTGTAAAAACGCGCTAAATGTTAGCGTTATACTATAGGCGCGTCAATGAAAAATGACTCTTATTTCACTTTAAACCGACTTTATTTTGGGTATGTGATAAATAGAATATTAAATTCGTGTAAGTTCATTACTGAATTTATTGCACTCGTTGATTAAAATAATATTATGCTCGCCAGAGGCTCGCATAATATAATTTTATTCAACTCGTGCAATAAATTCAGTATTGAACTTACACTCATTCAATATCCTCTTTTTATTACATGAGATAATGTATTTATGGCTTTTAACAAGTGCGAACCTTTTATTAGCGAAACAATTTTGATATGAAAGTCTTAAATCGTCTATGATGTGATCTTACATACACAATGTAACACTTTGTAGCTTTTGAAAAAAAAAACATTAATCACATTAAGGCTATAAATGCCAAGTGTGGTTAAAATAATAACAATATTATAATGGAAGGTATGCAAACAATAAATAATTATGTTGATAGTATTTACTATTTAGTATCAGACATAGCACCAAACCAAGAAAGAATTATATATGTATGTTGTTACGTGTGAGATGCTTGATCCGATATTACATGCATCTATAAAGCAGGTAATAAAGTGGTCAAGAAAAAATATTATTGCTCAATTGAATGCTCTGTATCTTTGCGTTGATTGTCTTTGCTGTATATCTGAAGGCATGTACGAAAGTTGATGTGTTCTTGCGTCACATTTTCTTTCTTACAAACTTACTGGTTGGAGAACCGTGCAGTATTCCCATAATTATAAAACGCTTTAAAGAATATGTAGATGAAAACTGACAAAATTCATGAAATAAAGATATACCAGCTTTTAAAGGAACTCCACTAAGGTCAAAAGCCTAAAACATTAAATTTAAATTTTTCACATAGATCAGTTGCAGCGCTTAAAACAAAAAGATAATACATAAGATGATAATAAAATGCATTTAGAAATAAAACGAAAATCGTATTGGTGTTATTGTTAGTCCGATTTGAGCGAAAAGTATGTGTCTTTTTATCACATTAAGAATTATCATTCTGGAAAAACTGAGTGAGCGAACGATCTAAAATTTTGCTCACAAATTAATAGTTTAGACTTGCATCAAATGGAACATTCATATCGAAATATTATTTCAAGTTCCGTCTTGTTAAAACACCTCAGTATAGTCTCTTAAATTATTATTTTATTTTGCAAAATAATTTAAGCCTATAACAATACAAGTACCAAACTGTGTCTCGGTGCACAAGCTGACGTTTCTTGATCGGGTGTTATGATGCATATTAGGCCAAAACACTACTAGTATATCAAACTTATTGAAATCCGTATATACGATTTGACTGGGAAAAAAAACATGTCTTTTCACGACCTTCTTATGAGGTTGTTGTGACGGCACTTTGTCATTGGTCAAGGGCAGAAAATGCATTTCGATCAGTTAACGAAACATACATTCTGTCTGAATTTTTCTATTTTACTAACTATAAATATAGGATTGAATTAGATGGAAGCTTCACGACCATTAAAGAATGGTAACTTTTACAAAAGGAACATTCAAGGATAAGACGGCAATCCTTATGAAAGTTGTAACTATGCTTTATATGATAAAGAAACTTAATAATTACAAGGGTAAATATAAATGGTAAATATATAATTGATGTGATAAATTATTAAATCTCCTGCTAATTTTCAAGACTCAAAATAAGTAAAACCATATATTATATAGATTTTTTAAACGATTTTTCTGTTTATAATGTAAAATATCCGTTTATAATATCGTGAGATAAATATTTACTAAAATTGAAAAGCTGTGGTTTTATTATATTCCACAATGATAGCAAAGTAACAGTAACTTTTCAAAAGATCACGAGCACCATCACTTCATTCACATTGGTTAGAATTTTGATTTGTATTATCATGTTATGGTTTGGTGTTGTATGTGTGTTGTTTTGATTAATTAATTAATTAATTAAAACAATTAATTAATTAATTAAAACAGTTAATTAATTAAAACAATTAATTAATTAAATTAATTAATTAATTAAAACAATTAATTAATTAATTAAATTAATTAATTAATCAAGACAATTAATTAATAAATGAAAACAATTAATTAATTAAAACTATTAATTAATTAATTAATTAATTATTTATCTATTTATCATAGCTGTATAGTTATCGTCACAGTTTGAAGTTTGTTGATGTCATTAATAAAATAGGAAAGATAAGGTTAAATCTATCAATATAAAATCGATAAATATTTTAACTTGGTCGTTTAACATATCATTACACTAAACGTCAGATAAGATCAAGGATTTAATATTTTTAATAGGAAAAAAAATCTAAAAAGGTGTAATTCAAAGTTGTTTTTAAGCCATGAAATTTATAAATTCGGCCATTTCTAAGGAAAATATCCATTTGTAAAGGCAAAAAGGGTATATGATGGTACAGACCCTTTAAAAGATACCGATAAATAAATCAAATCGTATAAATATATTAAGACATATATATAGCAACACAATTGAAATAAGTTGCAGAAATTAGATAGTAACATGTACACAAATAAATCTGATAAAATGAAGAAACCTGAAAAATAAAACTGTTTATACTGTTAAAATTAAAATAAAGTATTTGGTGTTATTTAAATTAGAAACGTGATATGACCTTTTGTTTAATAAATAACGGAATGAGAGACTTTTGAAATAATCAAGTCTTCCTTTGTGTGTATAAAGATATTTTCTGTTGCAAATTTAATGTATGAATAAAAAAGTATACTTCTTAAATGCTTGAATGAAGGACATGTGGTAGTAAATTGCCATAATAGTGAATGGCCCATGCTTCTTGTTATTGCTTGTGTTGCTGTTGTTGTTGTTTTTATTAATTAATTAAATTATTTATTTATTGTCTACTTATAATTCTATTTATCTATTTACATATATTTATTTATTTACATTTATTTTCAATCTAAATTCTTTGATTTGAAGATTATATGAAAAAGTTTATCTAAAAATAAAAAAATTGACCGTAAGAAACCTGAAGTGAAGGCCGTTTAACTGATGAGGGATATAAACAACAAATAAATCCTTCAAACATTAAATTTGCCTATCACGCGAAAGATGAGTTTGTTGCAGGCTCGATTAAATGAGTCTGTTAATACTGTCTATACCTTCAGCACCGGCTTATGTAGGACTTTAAACATGTTAAAGATGTGTCAATAAGAAAAGATAATAAACTAGACAAATATATTATTGACATAAATTACTAATAGTGCAATGTTTCAATTTGAAATGTGTTCATCAATAAATTCAAGAAAATATGATAGTGTTTTATTTTCAATTTCATTTTTGCATAATCTTATCAGCTAGGATGGACACACGTTCTAATAGAGATTCTTATAGTTACTCAAAACGTTACTGATTCTTAAAACGTTGGCCGAGTACAGCTGACTACAGATTAAACCTGAAGGATCACACAAAATTCGTTGATCTAATAGTTGCCTGACGATCTGGCCTAACATGGAATATTGACGAGTTTTGATTAAAACACCACGTACAAATAAAGCGGTACAACGAATGGATTTAAACAATCTGTAAATTGTTATCATGGTGCTTTCGAAACCGCTAATAATTGATTTATCTGTTATTATTTTTTGATTATTTATAAAGTAAATAAGTAAGTTTTGAAATACATGCACACGGAAATCAAGAAATATATTGAGAATTTGATTCATTGTTGGTTAGTCAGCGACAAAATGAGCGAATGCTCTGATATTTGTGCACAGGTATTTGGTTCAGACTTTATCAAACAATGTACAAATCTCCTCGAATACTAACAAAAATCACAAATGTCAGTGGATTTTTTTAATAGACATGTATAAAATAAGAAACGATTTCATGCCCCGGTCACATATTCACGGATAATGCCACGGAAGAGCTACGGTCTAATCGTTCACGGATTACTACGGAAATGTGAAATTCCGTAGTCCGCTACGGTTCCGGTACGGATACACAACGGTTTGAGTACGGAGTCCGAAGGATTTACCACCAAAAGCCCCCGGAGAGACACGGATTGTTACGGACCGACACGGTTTGATACGGAACGACACGAATCAGGACGGACGCACAACGGATACACTACGGTCTGCTCCGGTATAAGCGGGTTAGTACGAATAAGTACGGTCTAATACGGAGAAGAACGAATTGATACGGAGAAGAACGAATTGCCACGGATCTATACGGACCTAATACATCCGTCCACAACATCTTGCTTGTTGATTTTCAAAATGTCTCACAAGAAAAGAACACCTAGAAAACGAATTGCAGAGTTCAATGATTTTGGCCTAATCGCGTCCGAACCCGAGACACATCAGGTTCGAT
This sequence comes from Ruditapes philippinarum, assembly GCF_026571515.1. NCBI lineage: Eukaryota > Metazoa > Mollusca > Bivalvia > Venerida > Veneridae > Ruditapes > Ruditapes philippinarum. Next base: position 121,518 of record NW_026856658.1, on the reverse strand, counting down.
TAAAGTGAATTTCTTGAAGGACGCTGGAGTTTCATACTAAACATGAAGCGGTCTTCGTAAAAGCCCATCTATAATCCACCATCTCGTCTGTCTTCTCTTACCTGATTAGATATGGATTAGTAATCATTAATAAAAAATGTTGATCAATACTGATTCTCTTTTAATTTTAAGATTTGCTGTTCATTTTACAATTACATTAATTATCGTGAATGTTTATGTACAAAATATGTAAAAACTTGTTAATTAATCTTATTATCCCTCAAGGGCCAGCGTCCGAGACTCCGAGGCTTATGTGACACTTCGTTTTATATACACATTTACTCCAATTTCACGAGCCAATGTTTGTAAAATATGTAACATTAAATGTTATTATATTACTTATGAATTGTAGTCCGATATTTACATATATTTTACCTCTATGCATGTCATCCTGCAGCTCGACCACTGCCTCCGCATTCTGAGCCATTTCAATATAAAGTTGCAGCTAGTAAATGGCAATTATCATTTATTGAATGTTTCCGCAAATATGTCTGTTTTTAACAAGAAGGTAGTATTTATACCCTTGAAAAAGTACATGATACTTAATTCATCCGTACAAAACAGTGGTGGACCATACCATTCCATACCGTTTTGTGTTGCAACGCAATAAACCGTATAAGACCGTGCTAATCCTTGCCTCTCCGTAGTACAACGTATTACGATCGTTGTTTTCCGTGACAATGCCGTATTAATTCGATTTAGTAGCTTATACGTAGGGTAACCGTACAAATACGTAGTTCTCCATACCAAACCGTGGAAATCCTTGACAAGTTGGTGGACTACGAATCAGTGCGGACTAGTACAGTTTTCGTACGGACAAGTACGTATCAGTACGGTTTAATACGGACTAACAGGGAAACGCTTCGATTGATTTTTCCGTAGCAAATGTTTGTGCATGTTCAAAAATTGTCAAGGATCGCTACGGATATACAAGGACTACATGTACTTCGATTGATTACGGTTACGATACGGAGAGCTACTGATCAGTACGGGTAGCTACGGACGATGTCGGAATTAATCCGTGGCTCTTCCGTGGGCGTATTCCGTGAATATGTGACCGGGGTATTAACAAGATTGTCCCTGTTACTAAGACTTTTACATTGCTGTTAAGGGTTTATGTCTTTAACTTTTCAATATATGCAACAGGGCCACAAAATCGTGAAATATTGTCGCGTGCCGGCAGTACAGGGCTTTAGCAGGAGGTATTTGTTAATCTACTTTAGGTAGCGCTATCTTTTACAATCTTACAGGGGCGTAACTGTACTAATTGTTGTATCTGTACTAATGGTTCGAATTAATTAGGCAAAGACTTTGAGGATGAATCCTCTACTAGCAGTTGAACCATATATCTATATTAAAAATGTAGCACAAATCAGCTGTAACACTTCAACAAATTTTATTTTGTGTATAAATAAATGTCAACACACAATATAATATCTAAGTCACTGCAACTAGTAAAATGATGATCAATGTTCATTTGTACTTAAGTACACAAAGAATTGAGTTATTAAGATGTTACTACAACATATGAGTTTATTAACTTTTGATACTTATGAATAATTTATTGTAGTACAGCACAGGGTGCAATTAAATCAAAATTTCACTGATATTATCGCATATTAAATTAAGACGTTAACGGCGCTCCATAAAAATATATGCAAGTCAGTGAACCGTAGCCGCTTATATCATTTATCAATAACAGCAGCAAAGTAATGTTCAAAGTCAATAAATATTAATTATAAATTACGTACAGTAAGTAATTATGATGTAAATTCTTATAAAATGAGTATCTTGTAAATAAATCGTCTCTCTGTAAAGAATCCTCCTTACTAAAATTAATGGCGCTAGACCGCAATAAGTTTAATGGCCGCCAAAATTTCTAATGTTTCAAATTTTCTAAGATAGCGTAAAAGGATGCTGCTTCTAAGAAAGACAAGACTAGACTGACTAAAACGGCTGATTTCGCCATATTTATATGAAAACGCCCAACCACTGCCCAAAGGTGGTTGGAATTGTAGACTGATTGTAAACGATCATCAACCAAAAATGCTCGACGGCTGCCATACAAAAATGATCGGAAACGATCATAAACTGATCGGACTGAACTTAACTTTAATGGAGGAAAATTTTACAATAAAAAAGCTATAAGCAAATACAATAATGACTATTTCCAAAAATTCTCTACCAAAACGGAACATCTTCTGCCTACTAGTGACTGATTCAACAGCTATAAATAGTCAATAATGCAAAGTACAAACTGCCGGCGTACAGTAAATTTCCAACACATGAAAATTACATTTCAAGGAAAATACAGTGAAATATATGTGGATTTTAACAAAGTTACTTGGCAGTTTGTTAGATAATGTCGTTCTTCATCTGAGGAAATCAGATTTTACATAGAAAAAACAAACATTTAAGGAATTATGGCAGCTTAAAGTCAAGATTAATAGGATTGTTTACAAACAATTACAGCCAAAGAATCACGGAGAAGGATTTTTTACATATAATGTACAAACAGATAATACCATTGGTATAACTTGTTTAAATGAGCTTAAGTGTGTTGTTTAAATATCAATGCACAGTTCTTTTTTCATTATGCCATGTTAAAGTCTACAACTGGTACTGGATTTCACAACCCACTGATTAAGTAAAATTCATGAAGGTAAGTTTTCTTTATAAATAATTGTTACACAGTTCACAGTAAATTAATAATTAATGCCTGATACCTGGGACACATCAATATCATTAAATTAGTAACAAACATAAAAAGCAAACTTGTAAATGAATATGCCAAATAAGAGTATTTTTTATAAATTATGTAAAATGGAAGATTATTTTCATGCAACACATTTCAAAATTGTTTTTCGTGGATGGTTTGAGATAGATATCAGTGTCAAATTTCCCCAGGACTGCTTAAGCTACTTCTACACGTACGTGCTCAAGGAAAAAGGTGTTATCTATTTTGTTAATTATATATCTATGATCATTTACGTAAGTTATGCTAGAAATCAAACAAAATAACTTTAAAAACATAAAATAAGTTGCATAACATTCCGCTAGTGTGTGTTTCCGGCATGCATACTAGTAATGACGTGTTTATTTTGCATAAAAATGTAATGACATTATTGATTTGTACGCCACTAATTTAAAATGCTTGTAGAAATATCTTTTGGATGACATGAATTAACCATTGCTTAAGGAAAGCGAGCGATGCAACTGTTGATGCCATTGTAAATGAATAAAGGAAAAATACATTTTTATGGCACCGCTAGAGTCAATGGATTTTTTATTTTCAAGGCTTCCATTTTCCATTGTATCTTTTCGTTTACTTTGTTGTAATTGGCGGAATTATATTTTGCTTTTGGTTCTTTCTTTTTCTTTATCTTGACCATTTTGCCCATGAATAATAATATTTTCCAATCTTTGAAACCCTTCATGGATCATTTTCTGTGAATTCTTCTCAGTCTTGTCCATTTTTCCCATCAGATCATTTCTCAAAGCAGTTATTGTAGCCTCAGTGTTCTTTACAAAAGTCATTAAGAATGAATTTAGGTTCTTTTCTTTTTCAGTCTTCATTCGCTGTTCTTTTTCTTTTTCAAGTTCTGTGATTTGTCCCCTAAGTGTTTTTATTTCTCTTTTATAGTCTGCAATTTCACGCGATAGTTTTTTATACTCATTTTTGTGTTTTTCGTCTTGCATTGCCCATTGAAACGGCACTTTTTCAGACTTTTCTATCTTATCTTTCAGTCTTTTTATCTCTTTTGCTTGCCTTTCAATTTCTCGATTTTGAGTTGCGTTTGCCTGTTTTAACCGTTCAGCGTTGAAGTAATTTGTTTGCTTCCTTATTCTTTCTCTCGAAATTCTATTTTTTTCATTAAAGTATACTTTCCTAGTTACAATAGGGCTATACTCATACACATCTGACCCACTCCCTGCTTGTACTGTCAAATAAGAAGAATCCTGAAATAAGCGACATTATTTGCTTTACTGGAATTCTTAAAAATGAAACGAGATTTTGATAATGAGCATATTCAGTTTTCTAGTAACGTAAAGAATGTAATTTATACTGTGTCCAGCTGATCCATGAAATCTTATAATTGTACATGCACTGGCAATTAAATAAATGCAAGGTTTGACCATTTCTTTGTCTTTTCTAAACTAAACTTCATTATTTTCGAAAACTATGTAGTGTTGTTTTAATATTTTCTACTTAATAATTTTTAAAACCTGAAGAAATCTATTGGTATATTTACAATCTGAAATGATACTACACTTCATAATTTTGAATGGTTATTTAGAATCTCGATTGTTCGTGTATTTTTTATGTTAATCTTTGTCTGACAATACTGTTATTCATAAATATTCATTTGCTTTTTTCTTTCACTTTAAAAGAAAATCAAACTATGTATATAAAACATATACATATTTTGCTTCTGCTATCAAGTAAAGATCCTCTTTATTTTGACCTCACGAATGACGATCAAAATACTTATGTAGTACCGTACAAATCGGGGATCGATCTGTTTAAATGCTGACTAGAACAAATGTCAAAGCAATCAGTTACTTAAAGCTATACCAGAATTACATTGAAGTAAATAATTATATAAAGATAACACACTTTGGAATATTATATATAGACGATATTAGGTAAGTTTAATACTTAATTTATTTAACAAGTAAAATAATTTCAGTAAAATAAATAAACCTTCACGAATATAATACAATATTTATAACATACCCAAAATAAGGACTGAAAGTAAAAAAGAATCGTTCTCATTTACGCGTCTGTAGTGCAACACTAACAATTTTCGTGCCTTTAAGACAGTGTTAGTATAACGCAAATGACGTTACGTCAAAATGTATGTACGGAAGTGCAATGCATATCATGTTACGGAGTCGCAAAGTCTGCACGGGTAACATGATAAATTTGTTTACAAATTTTAACTCAAATTACATGAAATGTTAAATGTGAAGCATTTAGATATAAGGCATCTGCTTACCACTGAGCCTTTAGACTCTCTCTCCGTGAATACCCTTGAGTCGCTAGTACGATCAGACATTGCAAAACTGCTTACTCCTGAGCCGCTAGTACGATTAGACATTGGAAATCTGCTTACCCCTGAGCCGCTAGTACGATTAGACATTGTAGAATTAGGTAATGCCACAAAAATAGGTATTTCTGAAAATATAAGGGATCAGTTACTTTTATCACAGAAAATCCATGTTGACATTAAATGTAAAAAAATACGCTATGTTAAATAATTTACTGTTCAGCACTGGTAGGTAAAGGTAAGTTTTCAGCTATCGAATCAATATAGATCATCTATCCGAAGTAAAAAACAGTTCATACAGAACTTATTTAGTTCGATTGTGTAAGGAGTTATAACTTTATTGACCAAATACGAATCCTTCAATGGAACTAAGCAATGCGTGTAAAGTTGCTTGATCAAAGAAACAAGGATTGCCTCTGACGGGGTTTTAACTTATGCTGTTTTACATCCTGAGATGACTAGTCGGACGTGTTTACCACTCCTTCATGCCACCACACAAAAATGTTTCATGAAAACATAAAAATGAATAAAGATATAGCAATCATTGTCCTCAAGAATTAAATCTGAAGGACAATTTTAGGACACTTTGAGAGAGGCGTTCCCATCAATTTATTTTTAAAAATGCATTTTTTAGACTTCCTTTTAACTTTATGAATGAGATATTGAGTGATGTGTGATATTGAATGATATGTTTGTTTTTATCTCTTTCTTGTTATCAATTTGTGTTGTTAAACAGCAAATATTTATCATGATATCAAAGCCCTTCATTCTATTTACTAGATCATTGTTGATGTTGGTATTTAAACTATTGCATCGTCTATATAGATACGCAAATTAAGGACGCTTTTAAGACACTTATGAAAATCAGCATGTTTTGTTAACACATATAGATACAAAGATATACAAAGAAGAACAACCGGTCATTTGCGGCAAGTTATTCACTAAATGGTTTATTATACTATAAAACTTACTTTTAACTTTTGAAAAACGCACACTTAGCATAAAATCAACAATTTTAATTGAAATTATTAATATTTCAAAAATATTTGTCTTTTTCTGTATAGCTTATGATTTCGTATTAAAAGGCAAAACAAGCATCATAGCTCAGTTTTGACAGGTTTTATTTAAACTTAAATAACTCTCAAAAAGCATTAATTAATCTTCACATAATCCTGTAAAATAAGTATGTTTTTATCTGTTCTTTTCATGAAACTCAGACTTCATATTTACCCCTCAAAAGCGACATCTTGACATTGTTGTCGCAATGGAAGTTCTGCTTTCTCATACGTTTATATTACTTGGTATTGCAGTTATCATTAAATAATACATGTAACGATTTATACTTTTACTATAATTATTACAGTCTGTAATCATATCTGCTGACCTTATAATTTCATTCTTATTTTTTTTCGAGCCTGTGTCATTAAAAGTATGACTTTTTACGCCCGTCTACAAGCTGTTTTCACCTTTGACAATAGACATTGGCCTTAACAAACAAACATTTCGTGCCATTTTCAATGATACGCAATATTTAAAGTAAAAGTAATAATAATCTAAGTTTAAATAAATGTAATATTGCACAGTTAATTTTAGACTACAGTTTTTTTACAGTCCTAACAACAGCTTGAAGAATATCTTATTTCGTTAATTGCCCTACATTAAACGAATTCAAACATTTCAACACAACATTAAAACATTCCATTTATAAAAAAAACCTTTAAACTACACGACACTACAAATACATGTAGATCATTATTTGAAATAGGAATAAATAATAAACTGTGAGACCAGGCATTTATTTATTTTTGTAACGAAGTATTATTTATCGTCCTTGTTTCCTAACGTTCCAATTCAGTACACATTAAACCTGCGGTATGTGAAAATAAGCGAATGAACTGTAACTCTAGCTTCATACTCAATCATTTTTGCATTTGATTGTAATAATATTGTGAAAATATATTTGATTGAAATAAAATATTGTTAAAACCAACATACTGTAACGAATGTTAAATGTTTCTTAACCACACTAAAACATTTTGGCATGCTTTAACAATATCTAATTTCAAATATATTATGTTTCAAACTGTATATCTCAATTTTGATATCCAACGTTTGTTAAATTGTTTGTGAATATAAATTGTACAATAAATCCGTGAACAAGTAGAATTTATTTAACACAAGAAAATGTTTTTAATTATGACAGATAGATGTTCATAAAAAATAATATTATTTATTAATAAGATGATTGTCTGATTGCAGATGATTACTTTACATAGAGCTTAAGATATTTCTGTATATACTGAAGTTTAGTTATTCAATTTCAAAGTTGTTATGCATGTTCTTTTTAAACAAACTTCATAATTAAGCATGCACTAAAATTTACACTTATCTCTAATTTAAATACTATAATATTCAAATGTTACAAAGGAATGATATGGTCATTCGTTGCTAGTGTATTAGTCGTAATGATTGTTGAAAGACTTATATCATCTAAATGTATTTGATATCACACTGAAAGCACTTTGAAGAAGCTCCCCTGAGGTATGATGCATAAAAACATAACATTTGAATTTCTGACATAGATCAATGTGGATATTTTAAGCAGAAAGATGTGGAAGATAAAATTAAAATATATAATCATAATTACTTGAAAAACCATCGTACATTTGTGCTACTAGCCCAATTTGAGTGAATAGCGTTGGTCATTTTTTCACATTTAAAACATTATTCTGGAAAACTGGAGTCTGTGAATGATCTAAAAGGTTTGCATAAATGTGTTTGGTCTGGACTTACAGCAAATAGAAAATTTCGTTCGAAAACTTATTTTTTCCGATCCTGTCATGTCAATAAAACCCGTGTTGAGTCCCTTTAGTAAGTAACGACTTTATTTAATAAGGCTAGCACATTCGGTTTCCCGATCTTCCATGTGGGCATTACGTATTATAACATCTTTAAATTATCTATAATATTTTTTTTTTTTTTCAAACCATACTTCCTCCCACAAAACATTTTACATTGCGTTTATATCTCTTTCCATGTTGAAGTGATCGCCTTATTTTAAGTAAACACTCACTAAACTTAAATTTTACACAAGAATTTACTGAGTTACATATTTTGTCACAAATAACTAGACTACCGATCATGACGTTCACGTTCCTGTAAGTTTACACATGCTCATGAAAATATCGAGAGAAAATACGCCAACAAATCTGAACTTATCAAGTACCCTCCGTTTATAATCATTGATGGAACATTTGACACTAAACTAATTTAAAAAAAGTGTTAATTTATGCTGATACCAAAATAACTGATATAATAGCTTGGACTTCTTTCATAAACGTAAAAATAAGTCCCTTTAAGGTATTCGTCAACAATTTCTCCTGCTGACAAATTCAAGATATCTCTCACATATAAGAACTTTTAAGTACTTGAATGTCTCTGACATATAAGGAACTTCAGTAATTGAATATCTCTAACATAGAAGAATATCTCTAACATGGAATATTTTTAGTAGTTTACTTTCTCTAACATATAAGAAATTTTATAGTAACTGAATATCTCTAACATAGAAGAAACTTAACGTAAGAATTTTAAGATCATTTAACATTAATGTATTGGTACCATTGATTTTAAACAATATGTGCATCTGAATAGATGGGAAAATGTTTCACAAATAAGGGGATTAAAGGTAAATATCCAAAGGCAAAAAAGGAAGTTATAAAACATTACAAATATGCAGTTGTACTCGTATTCACAACTAAAATTATATTGTGTTAACTATCAAATATCAATATAAAATAAAACATCGTATTGCCGAAACATGTTGATGCCCAACTTGCCTTTTCCTTACTTTAACAAATAAGCTATGAATAAATCTCTTTTACCCAGGCGCACGATTTCTATAATTTCGCTAAATGTAGTCACTTTTAGTCACTTGTAATAGGAAAACATCATTAAATGCTTAAATAATGAATTAAAAAGTTGATCAAAAAGATCCAAGCCAGTGTAACATTTGATTTTGAACCATTTGAAGATTTACCCAATTAGTCAATTTTTCAACGGATATCGTTTTCAATAGAATTTTATCAATTTTTAATATTTAAAATTGACCCCTGCGCGTTATTTAATAACATTTCAATGCGTGAAAATATCCCCCCCCCCCAATCTTGAAACTGATCAGCTTTACACAGGCCATATTTGAACAGTTATATTTCAAAGTGCTTTAAGATTTTTCAGTGACGCATCTTTGGTTATTTATTCAAATGACGAGGGGCAATTGACAATTTGCAATTTCATCGATAATGGGCTTCTATATGCTACTTTATATGTTGTTAACTATAATATCATATAGTATGCACAATCATCTATAACAACGTTTTATTTTCGAGTTCCAGATAAAATAATGACACTTATCTAAATTAAATAAATTATCTTAATAACAAAACGTCAGGTATTAACGTATAATTGTCTTTAAGTTATATATAAGAAAGTCAATGAGAAAGTGCTTAAAGTATAAAATCAAATTTTTAACAATTAATACGATAAGCATAGGTGTACAAGCATTGTAATTGTACAGTGCTAGGAAAGGATGACAACATTCTGTAAAAGAGAGCTCATGCTTTAGTATTTATATATTTAAAACAATGAAAGTACTTAAAATTAGCAAACTCCGTCTGAATTAGGCCATTGAGTTAACCAGGCAAGACGGTAAAGAGCTCACACGATAAACTTGATCTTTTCAAATTGAAAATTAAATGTGTCTCTAAGAGTCATAAATATTGACAAAACAATTATAACTTACTTTTGATGTTAAACCTTTCTCACTATTTCGCTTGATAGAAATAATTCATTGAAGTTTGAGGAAGTGAATAAAATAAAAGTAATCGATTTTCTAATAAGGGAATATATTTATATAAATACATTGTCTAATATGATCACTGATACTAAGAGGTCTAACCTTATCATTGTGTGAAATAATTGGAACAATATCTTCTTTCAACCACGTGTTCCTTGCTATTGTTTGAATTGAAAATGTTTCAAAATCAAAACCAATATTATAAGCAATCAAAGTATACAAAACTCATGACAAGTACTTTCGGCTTTTATTTTTGTTTTTTTCTAAACCTCAGGAGAGTCATGCGAAACACTAAACTAATAATACTTCTTGACTGTCCTTATTTGACATCGCTTTTCGCGATTTTGCTTTACCTAGATCTTGCCATTCTGAAATAAAATTTTAAGGATCGTTCTTAAATGCAATGCAATGATGATTTTTGCCTTTATGAAATATGAAATAATAAAGGATAGTTTTGTTATGATATACAGGATAGTTCGTAACATTTAAGTAAAATTGTTTAGATAATAATGTTTTTTTAACCATACTTCCTCCTACAAAGCATAATACACTGCGTTTAGATCTCATTGCATGTTCTAGTTATCATTTTATTTTACACAAGAACTTTCTGAGTTATAATATTTTCTAAGATAACTAAACCATGTTCACGATCATGTAAGTTTACTCATGCTTATGAAAATACAGGGGAAGAAACACACCAATAAATTCGAACTTATCAGGTACCCTCAGTGTATGATCATTGATGTAACATTTGATCGGCGTTGACATTAAACTGATCGAGAGAATGTGTGAATTGATACTGAGACCCAATAACTGATATAATACCTTGGACTTTTTCTATAAACTTAAAGATAAGTAAGTAATTTTAAAGTAATACGTCAACACTTTTTTCTGCTGACAAATGCAAGATAACAAATACTCTGCCTTTGTATTCGTGTATGAAATTCCGTTAAATTCAAAATAAAATAATGAACAACTGAGCTCATGGCAGACTTTTAAAGTCCGTCGTACTATGTACAAATAAGAACGGGATATTATATATTTTTGGCCGACCAATTCATATAAATGCTTGACATATTTTAATAAGAATAAAACGTATGACTCGATCAATTTGATCTGACATTCCTGACTTTTATTATCATAAATATTAATATATGCAGGTCGTAGAGATTCAGTTTCTCCTGGGACAAACAGTAACTTTCTAAAGCAGGTAACATATCCTTAGGGCAATTATACAGTTTTCAAGAAAGGATTACCGGAACCACACAAGTAGAAAAAAAAGCCAAATAGAAAGAAGTAAAATACTACAAACACAACACTTGTCGTGTTAAGCGTTTGTTTAGGATCTCAAATATAACACCAGGGCGACGTTTGACTGCCTCCACACGGCACAAATAACGCTAATGTAACGATTAAATAGAGAGAGAGAAGTAATCCATAAAGTCCCATTTACACTGTCCCGGAAATGGCCACGGTATCACTACGGTTTCTTAAGCCGGTGAACCGGTTGTTCCGTGGTATTTTTCTAAAAACCCAATTGCGTTTAAAAATCCCCGACAGAGCAGAGCCAATGTGTATTTCCGGTTCAGTACCCGATATAGCAACGGAAATATGCGGAAAGTATCGAGGCTTACCCGGTGTATGCCCAATCGATCCCGGTGGAGACCGGATCAGACAAGGTTTCCATCACGTTCCATCCCGACCATCGGCGATTTCGTCACGCTTACGCTACGAGTGATGCCGGTACTGTCCAGGTGTCGCCCCGGTAATGCGCCGATGCTTCCCGATCTAAGTTTATGAGTGAGTATAAAAATGCTTGACCATGTTGACCTCAGTCTTTCGGTAAAAAGACAGCAGAGACGCCGCCCGAAAGAAATGGGAAGAAAGAAGAAGAAAAAAAGAGAACAGCCCTTCTTCGTCTTCAATTAACAAAATGATCCAAAATAGCTCTTCAAGTCTATATATTCCTGTTCTTAGATTGCCTGTTATCGCCATGAGACGCCGCCGTCTATCATCGTTGTATTACCGGGACTTGCATGCAATATCCGGGATATTACCGGGTCCAACCGGAGTGTTGTCGCCAATAACCCAATGTACCCTGACTCAATCGTAGCTCTGCCTGTTTTTACCGTGGAAACATCGTATCATCACCGGGACTGTGACGTGTGTACATTGATTAACACGTATCCCGGTTTACTACGGTTTGTCACAGTATGGATGAGGTAAAGATACGTCGGTTCCCCGGATATTCCTATGTCAAGCCGAGAGAACATGGTTCTGGGCTTCCTTACCGGTCACTGCCGTTGAACCCCATGTTGTTTGAAAATTTTTAATACAACCGTGGCGATCTCCAGGTGTGTCCCGGTTAACTTCGCTTTGTCCCCGTGCTTCACAGAATCGCTACGGCCCTACACCGGTGGACTAAACCGTGGAAAACCGGAACGCCACCGGGACTGTGTTAATTTGGCTTAAAGAAAGTCCAAAAGAGAAAAATTTAAAATGTTGTAGATAGTTTTGTTGTGGCAGCATTACAATGGCTACTGGTGGCGACACAGAGGTAAGCATTTTGCTTGCCTTCATTAAAGATCCTCTTACTTAACATTTCGTGTTCCTTATGTTAATGTGTGTGAACAATTACCCGTTTGTTAACAAAAATCACATACCCGTGCTTTATGGTCTCCGCAAAAATTGTAATACATGGCTATGTATATAAATTGGCGTAAAACAAACATTGTTTTAAGGCGCACTAAGTTTGAGCGTTATTCTATAGGCGCGTCAAGGAAAATGATTCTTTTTCACATTAAATGTAAAATGACAAAATCTTGCGGTGAAGCACTGGTAAATAAAAGTTAGTTTTCAGCAACCAAATCAATACAGGACATAAATCCATGAAACAAAACGTCTAAGCAATAAAAGGTTGGTACGGAATTGCTTTTAGTTTTTGTAGGAAGCTATAAACTTATAGACTAATTTTCGAAACCGATCCTAGCTGGAATCAACCAGTACTGAGCAATGAGTGTAAAGAATCTTGATAAAATACCTGACAGGGTTAAAACCTACGCAGCTAGAGATTCTTAGACGACTAGTCCAAAATTTAACTACTGGGCCATACCGCCACACAAAAAAGGTTATACAAATAAATAAACATATTAAATAAACCCGCTTTTTAAATTTGTCTTTTGACGTCATATCTGTGATATACAGGCTTCATAACCTCAGATCCCCTATCAAAATTCCATTTTATTTAGTTCCGCCCATTGTTTTCTCGTTTAGGGCACGAACATTTTTTACTTAGGGACCATATGCCGCTTTTCATGGAATGGCACTTCTGTGTCACATTGAAGGTTCCATGACAACCGCCGTATTAACACATCTGCGGATGTTTCTAAATTCAAAAATTCACCATTTTCGTGTTAAATGTTGAGTTCTGCTTAAGCCGGTGCTTGGGGCGTCGACGGTAACTTGCATTTTCCAGTACCGTCCATGAACAGGCTCAATCAAACCGAGCCTGCAACATTTTCAATTTTGTTGTGCTGGGCTTTCTTTAGGGATTCTGCTTTACTCTATTTTAACAAAAGATTACTAGGACAAGCTTTTTCAACAAGAATAACATTTAAAGAATTTTAGGAAAAGCATTTTTAGATATACTCTTTACTCTTTGAATGGGATATTGAAAAAAATATGTGTGTTTTGTTCTCTTTCTTGGCTCAATTTGTGTTACTAAACAGTAACTTAAAGTCTTTATGATGATATCAAAGATCAATCCATTTTCCTATTTTTATTCACCATACTAGAACATTTTTATGTTGATACCTTAAGTATTACATTGTCTTAACACAAATTAATGAGAGTTATAAGAAACTAATGAAAGTTTAGTTGCATGTTTTGAAAACCTATATAGATACAAAAATATGCAAAAAGAACAATCAGCCATCCACGTTAAGTTATCTACTGAAGTTATGTGATATTTTTAAACTAATTTTAACGAAAAATAACACATAGCAAACAAAACAATTGAAATTGAAATTCTAAATATTTCAAGCATGTTTGTCTTTCAATAGATAAATACAGAATCCCTAAGTCATACAGCTAATGATTCCGTTCAAATAGGCGAAACAAGCATGATAACTGGAAATAAAAATAAATGCTTTCATTTCTTGTTGTTGCTCATGTTGCTTTTGTTGCCGCAATTTAATTCTACTTTCTGAAACTTCTCTATGAATTTAACACCTGGTATAACTTGCCTTCCAGGTATTCTAGCTTTCGTTGTATTATAACCGTTTATACTTAACTACATTTTAAAAAAATCATTGCGGACTCATTACTTCTTTATCTGCCAATTTACAAACAATTTGAATCATATCTCATCTAAATAATGTATAATACACGGCATTTTATAATTTATAAACAAATTGAATTATTTTAACACAACATTAAAACATTACGCTTGTAAAACATATATTTTAACTGCAAATATAGATTAATATATGAAATAGGAATAAATAATAATTTGTGAAACTAGGCAAAGTATAATATAAACATTTAAAACACACACGCAATTTTGTTTTCATAAGTCGTAACGAAGGATTATTTATCGTCCATGTTTCTCCAATGATTCAATTTAGTACATAATTATATAATAGGTGTAAAATATAAAAATGGAGTCATCTGAAATTAGTGTGAATGGAAACAAGGAAAAATAATGCAATCTTAGCGGCTTGTGAAATAAGCGCGTATGAACTGTTATGAATGGTAAATGTAAGTGACCTACACCATAATATGTTTGGCATGCTTTAAACAATATCTAATTTCCAATATCTCATGTTTCTAACTACATGTATATATACATTACAAAACATTTAACGTACGACTTTTGTTAAATTTGTAAATTTAGATTTTACCAGTAATATCTGTCATATGTTGCGGTTTAGATTGGTATATTCTTTCCGAGAGGACTCGCCCATTGGGCGGTAACGAGGCTTGTCGAGTACCCGTCTATAGGGGGTCCTGAGTTCCGACGAATATTTCGATTCAAACCTCAAAATATGTCAGATATTTGTTCTTGCATATTCTGCCATATTCCATTATATTTTAAATGTTTTACCTTAAATAAATTTTCCATGGAAATGTATGTCATTTCGTCGGTAACTATTTTCTTACAACAGCGTATACGTAAGAAATAAGAACTTCATACGCATGCCATTGTATAGAACACGGCTCATTCTGGCACCCCCATGTCAGATAAAATTTGGGTAAAACTAACGGAAACACCAGTCTGATGTGCAAGAAAACAAGTCCGTGTTTTAAATTATGCCACATAAATCTTCATTAAAAAAACTCAGATTTCAGGATATCATATTCTGTTAATTACTTTACATGACGCTTAAAATATTTTGTTTTGCAACACAATTCTTTTCACTTAAATTAGGTTAAGACTAACACAAAAGAAAACTAATTGCAGATTATATTCGTAAATAATTGTTGCATTTTTTCGACTTCCTTAGACGATCTTTATAAGAAATTCAAATGCTATGCTTTTTTTAGAATTCTTTTAAATCAAACATAGGTTTTTCAGTAACATTTCCTTAACGTGTACTATTACTTTTTTCTATAAAGTTCAACAGCGTGATTTAAATTAAATCTATGTGAATTAATTTGATTGTCATACGTTTAAAAAGATTGATTATTCATGTATAAATTCAACAGCACATTTTCACAGGAAGGATATTGTGTTATATAAAAAAAATAAAATGAAAAGAAAAGAAAATGAATTAAGGAAGGCATAACAAGTAGAATCGAATGAAAAGCAACGATTGTACAATTTCATTGGTCACAAGACTGGATACCATTGTAAAATCCAGCAATTCATTTAAAGAGAGACAATTAAATTTTCAGGAAAAATCGAACAATTTAGGTAAAACTGAAAACAAAATGTAATTGTGCAGATGACAGACTGACAAAAATATTACAAGGGAGGCTTAATTCCCACAACATACGGTTGTCGAACTTTTGTGGCTTACTAGAACCAGATAGACAAATAAGTTTTTACCAACAATGAGGGACATTGAAAAACAGAACTTTCACATATTTGAAACAACCTAAGTAACTCGCCGTGTTCTAATGCCCTATGAAAACTAATAAATAATGAAATTATAGCGCTTTCAGAGAAGAGATGATCAATAACAATTAGTTCAAAAAGAGTTAGGTACAAGCAGTAACTTCCTAGTGGGTCGCTGAGCAGTTCCCTGTTGAAATATAGGAACTAGGAAGTAGTTGCAGTTGATCGAGCTATCTCATGTATTTTTCTATTATTGATATTTTAATTAAAATACTCAACGCGACAACTATATCGTTAACTGAGGAAAGAAAGATACCTCCATAACAGAAATATGCCTATCTATTTTGTGTCTCCCTTACATGTCTAAACTCACACAAACAAAGCGGTTAAGAACAATAAATCACATACTATTAAGCATATCCTTAGCACGTAACTTCCACATGTTGCAAACAAGTTAAGAACGTTGGCACGTGTACCAAAATCGTGTAAAAGACATAATAATAATAATAATAATAATTGTTAGATCAATATGTAGCCAAACAAGTCTCTCATTAGGAGCATAATATCCTGCAAAACAGACGACTTCAATAGACCAATGGATAACCCAGTGTTTGTAATTAAAGTTCATAGGTCTAGGCTTGCAGATAAAGCTGAAGCTAACCCTTAAAATGACATTATGCTCATACTTTTATAGTCAAGTTAAGCTGAATTGACTTTATATTTCAAAAAAATGACTGTCGAAATGGTGTTTGACCAATTTTGATTTTGGAAAACTTCTTAGGATAAAATGATATATCTGCTTAAATTTAAAAGATTGCCACTCGTTTTATAAACTAAGCGTTATAGTTTAATTCTATTGGATACTTACAGAAATTTCGTTTAGATCTGTGCGTTATTAATTGTCTATGCGAACTTAATTATTAAATTAAAAGGAATTATGGCAAAAGGAAAACTTATTTTGATCTTCACCCGTTCACTCAATATATATCCTTGGATGGGCATAATGTCACTTTAAGATACCATTCAACGAAAAATATGACGAATAAAATGAAAGCAGTTTTCTATGGATAGGAGTTTTAACTTAATTAACTGTTCAATCAAACATCAAATGAAACCGTAACGAACCGTGTTTCCGATTAGTCAAAGTCTCAATCCAAAATGAAAGTAACGGACTATTTCGTATGGAGTATTTTCATTGGTCATGTGAAAAACTCAGACCAATGAAAATACTCCTTACAAAAAAGGGGAGAGCACTCTGGCGCAACCATGGGGTTTGAACTCATGCGGCTAGCGATTACTAGATAATTAGTTCGACGCATTTAAGGGATGTATTTCTGATAACGTCTTCAAGATGATTATAAATATGATATTCTGTATTGTTTTTAAAAACATATTAATAACGTCATATATAAAACTTTCTTTATGAAAATATAACACAAATTTTGAATGTAGTTTCGGTTAACTGTATGTAACATCCTTACGGTATTGCAAATTTTGAAGTTTTATGTATCCTGGCATTTCCTTCAGATACTTGTATCAGGAGCTCGATCTTCTTAAAAAGATAGTAAACGTCCCTTTTCTCAAGTTTTAATGAATACATCTGCGCTGTTGACATAGTTTTGCAGACATTGTTAACGTCTCTTGTTCCAGTATTTTAATAAGGGGTATCTTGCTTGTCAAACTTAAACTTAAGAGGTTATGATGACCTAGCTAGCCATTAATCTGTCTCTTCTATAATCAACTGATGTAAATCATAGTTCTTCCTAAACTATTGTGTCAAAATCTTTCTGCATTGTTTTAAGTAAAAATGTAATAGAGAATGCAAATATACGAAATAGTTTACAAAAAAAAAAGATTACAATCGAAATTTTCTCGGGGTACTTTATAGATTCACAAGACACCATTTAATATGACATTTAGCTGAAGTTGTAGAAGGCTGTTATCCTAGGTTATGCTTTGGCATTCAAGTGTGTTACATTCTTAGCTTTCAAACACTACGATTTTGTTTGTTGCTTCGTAGTTGGACATGTCATACATATAGTCATAAATAGATAAAATTGTAACAGGTATTCAATAATAATTAATATAAAATCAATTGTTGTTTCAGAATATTTATTATACTTCCTATCCCAGAGACAACATGATAAAATGATAATAATCAAAAAATAAATGTGAAGTATACTTATAATTTTCATTAATAATCTTTGATATGCCTGTCCTCAAAATAACACTTGACACGGGCCATAAAAGCTTATTACTGCTTTAAGAATGTCAATTGAAACTATATGAAATTATGGAGTTATGCAAGTATAGGAATTTTAATGGAAGCACATGCTTATCAAACAACAATTATTCAACAACACTATTTTAGGAAATATATAAACTGAAATCATAAACTATATTCAGCAAGTATAAACAGGGTTAGCATGTTATTTATTTACAATCTTACAGCCAAGTTTCAAAGGCTTAATGTAAAATGATTTGAATAAAAGCTAAAAACTTCAATTAACTGGCTCTCATTTTTAAACTGAGATAACAATAAGATGACAACATATTATAATATTTGTATATAAACGTTATTAAAGATAATAAAAAGCAACTACAATGTAAAATCAGACTAATCGCTATTTTTTTTAATGTTTCCAAAAACAAGAGAAAAAAGAACCCCCAAACAAAGTCCAACACTGCAAAAATGAAAATATTGCAGGCTCGGTTTGATTGGGCCTGTTTATGGACGGCACAGTCAAGTGCAAACCACCGCCCACGCCCCCTAGCACCGGCTAAAGCAGATTTCAACATTTACCATGAACTGGTATAATTTTGAATTTCGAAACATCCGCAGGTGTGTTCATATGGCGGTTATCACGGAACCTTCAATGTGAGACGTAAGTGTCACTCCATGAAAAGCGGCATATGGTCCTAAAGTAAACAATGCGTGTGCCCTAAACGAGAAAACAATGGGCGGAACTTAATGAAATGGAATTTTGATAGGGGGATCAGAGGTTATAAAGCATGCATATCACAAATAAGACGTCAAAAGGCAATTTAAAAAGCAGGTCACATATCCTAAGGGTGATTCAACAGTATTCAAGTGAGGAATACTGGAACCACCCAACAAGAAAATAGTCGAATAGAAAGAATTTAATGACAATAATGTCGTGCTGAACGAACTTTAAGGATCAAAAATATACATCTCAGATTGAATGTACGAGGCGACTTTTTACAGCCTCCACACGGCACAAACCACGCTGATGTTGCGATTAAATAGTGAAAACAATAACCCCCAAAGAAAGCCCAACACGGCAAAATTGAAAATATAGCAGGCTCGGTTCAAACTTCGGTCTCAATTTTCTGTTCAGACTTTGAGGGTTGACTTTGCACTGATGATTTAGAAGTTTTTGGTTTGTTTTGTTGACTGCCTATACCTTGATTCTGACCTTGGACTTTTTTAGAATTCTGCTTTAAAATATCACTTAACATGCTCTGTGTTATTTTAACCTGTTCAAGCAATTCTTCAAGCCGTTGATCTTGTTTTCTTTCGTTGGTTTCCCTGGCTTCCATGTTTTCGTCATGCTTTCTAGTTATATCATCTTTGATAATTGCAATTTCTTTCGTTAGTTTTTCAAATTGAACCGACTGATTCAAGTTGATTTCTTTAGCTTTTTGTAGTTCTTTATCCTTTTCAACTATTGTATTTTTTAATTCATCTATCTCTTTCCTATGTTTTACAATTCCGCTCTGGTCATATTCAGATCCATTTTTATTACCTTTTTCCGCGTTTATCAACTGTTTTTTCATCTCATATTCATTTTTCTCTGATGTTGTTATTTTCGCTTTGAGTTCTTGTATTTCGTTTTCTAAACGTGCAATTTTATTTGATTGGACAAAAGGGAGTTCTGAATCTTTTTCTTCCATTTTTCTTGCGATCGCCATTTTCAATATTATGACTGGGAATCATTTCGATAGTTTGCCTTTCTTCTTGCTGTAAACTTTCATTTTCATTTGAAATTTCATCTTTGGTTTTGTTTTTCTTTTTTAGCTTTTTTGATGTGGTCATTCCTTCTACATCCAAAAAACCAGAATCCTGAAATAACTGACCATTATTAGTATGACCCTTTGAATACGTAATCTAATTAAAACGCGTATCTGTATATAGAATATATTCAAATAATAGTATAATTACAACTTATAAAATGTTTACCAAGCCCCCTTCAGCCATGACTTTTTTTCTTTTCCGTCCAGTCAAATCGATTCTTGAACTGAAAAGAAAATGAGACTTCAATCGTCATTTTCATTCAAATTTTGCTCTATTATTCTTAACTACTTCAACAATAACAGCAAAAACTTTTATTCTACTATCCAGATGAACCATTTGTTATTCATATTGGAATTTAACATATTATCGTGACATTTATTACATATCTTGATTGATTTTGATTTGCGGACAAAATATTACTCCAAAATTTGATAATTCTCGATTTAATGGTATCTATTTAGTTCTTCGTATAGCATATTGAGAGGCATCGTCGGAACCCACGGTATACATTCCGTATATGCTACATTTAATATATGTATACGGTAAATAACCTGGATTATCGAGGATGATGAAAAGGTGTATTGTAATATTTTTTCATTTTTGTATTCTGAAGGAGAATGTTTTTGTTTTCAATAATGTCAAAATATATTTTCTAAACCCGCTATTCTGCAAATGGTATCATGTCACTTGGTTAACAATAATTTTACCTTTATTTTATGGTCTCTATGTGAGCTGCATTTGTTCATATGAAATATATATGTACTTAGATAATTATTATCTGTTTTATTTAGTAACAGATTATTTGTGAATGTCATTGAATATTTTCAGGTTAACTGAATTTGTTTTAGTTCGATTATGTTGGAAGCTGTAAGTTTATTGAAATATGTTCGAATCCGTTCCTGGAACCAATATGTACTTAGTAATGAGTCCAGGTTGCTTGGACTCTGACTGTCAAAATGCTTTTACCAATTACTGATAACCAATAGGCCTTTACCGCGCAAACTTCATAGGAGCATTGACCTTGGGCAGTAAATGACCCCTTTTGATTTTCGGGGAGATGGCTCAAAGTTCAATGTCACGTTGCCCTTTATGTCCAAATTGTTCCTGATCTATAACGCAACAATCCATTGGCCTATGGCCGTCAAACCTTATAAATGTTTTGGCCTTGGGCAGTAAATAATATTATTGATTTCGGGGTCGAGGGCTCAAAGTTCATGATGAAATTTGTTTTGTATCCCAAAACGCTTTCAAACGAATAACTCGACAAGCCATAGGCTGGAGTCTCAAACTAAACTTCAAAGGTGTATTTGTTTTGGGTTGTATATGACTCCTATCGCTTTCAATGTTAAAGGATCAAATGTCAAAATACCTGATCTTGTACGCTAAAACAGATTTGATGCCGATATATTTCTTTGTACAATTCATGCTTACTTGTCCACTATTATTTGCTTATCCATTATGTTATGTAAGGAGAACATATTTGTCATTTGACATCTTTTGTTTTGTTTTGGTTCCCTGCAAACGACTACTATTGGTCTCTATGAATCGAATGATTATATTTGTCATGCGACTTTATTAAATACTTTTAAAACAAGAAGTATCTTTTAAAGGGATACTCGGCCGAAGTATAACTGTATAATATGCAAAAGTATGTAATTTTAAGTTTTCAATACATAAAGTAATGTTAGCAATGCTTGCATAACAATAACATAATAATTATTTCTTATAGCTATTAAGAAAATACCCATTGTGTAAACATTGAAATTAAATAAAATGAAAGCATATTGATATTGATTATTTTTCAAAGAAGAACAACTCTTGATAAAGGTGTCCTTTTTACTTCTTTTCCATTTGACTTTATAAATGTTTTAATCATTTACAAATTAACTTAAAAGTTAAAGAAGTATCCTCATTCCTGTACATTTTATTTTTGAAGTATCCTTTACACTTTATTGTGACAAAACTTATCCTTAATTTTTTAAAGAATGGTAAGAACTACATTTTATTTTAAAATGACCAATAAGATTTACCGATTTCAGTTTGTAATTTTAAAAATTTTGAAAATTTTTTCTTATATTCAGTATTTACCTGTTAATTTTACAGAAAGGTCATACAGATAAACGACGGATTTTCTACTGAAGGGCAATAACTCCGCCAAAAAATCATATGAAAAGTGGAAAACCTGTGTTATATGCGCAAGTACTTGAGGTACTAATTAATCCTGTAAAGTTTTAATGAAATTGGATTTATAATTTAATAGTATAAGACATGTATTCCGGACCCCCATAACATTTTGGCATGCTTTAACAATATCTTATTTCCAGTTCCACATGGTTCCAACTATATACATATAAATGATGACGTCAGACACTTGCTTAATCAGTTGTAAATTTAGAATTTATGACAAGTCCATAGACATGTCGAATTTATTGGACACAAAACAAATATTTTAAATAATGCATATAAATTTTCATAAAAATATTTAGATATAAGGAGATGATCTTCTGGTAATAACTTTAGGTGAAACTTTAAATTTTTGTAGAAAATTTTTGTTGGAAATCGTATTTTTGTGCATGAATTAGCCCAATTTGAGTGAAAAGCGTTGATCATTTTTCATAATAACAATAATAATTAATCTGGAAGAACAGAGTCTGCAATGACCTAAAAGTTTACATAAATATTCTTGCCTGAACCTTCATTAAAAGGAACATTTATTTTGAAAACATATTTTTCCCAGTCCTGTCTTGTCAATAAAACTAGAATTGAGACCCCTTACACTGCATCGGAATGACCGATCATTGACTTAACCATTTGCTTTTCTTAACTTAGTATAATAACGAATATTTACATATTTTCAAGAATTAAGGAATAAGTATCTGGCGGATATTTCATTACGTTAAACAACATTACTGTGGCAGGTATGTGAATAATTCTAGATACATGTAATTTGTATGATTTCAAATGATGCTATATTAAAAATTGCATTACCAATTTAAAGTTTAAATTATTATTAGCATCACTTATTCTGGCAAGCACGTGATTATTTTAAATTCTGATTATTTTAAATCCGAAAGCATTGACTTGTTTTTTATATAATCAACTAAGTTATTACAGTCAAGATCTGTGTTTCATATTTTATTAAACGAATGTTGTTGTTTTTTTGTTATTTTATTCAGATAAATCTTAAAGATTTTATCTCTTAAATCATGATAGGTTTTTAAGTATCCTCTCCTTAACGTTACTATTACTTTTTGCCATCAAGCTAATTTAAAACAACACGATTGAATGTATACTTTCAACCTGACTGAAGTTCAGATTTAATTATTTCTTCCATGTAGATCAGATGACGACCGTCCATGTTTCGCCTTCTTTATAATATGTGTAATTTGGATTTCCCGAGAAAGTTATTTTAGCCATGCAATCAAACCGGTTTTTACAGAAAGTATAAAAACCGTTATCCGTGGAAGATAAACAAATTGTTGATTTGTGTCAAAAACTATTTACTATTCTAATTTTTAACAAAATAATTTAAAAAATAGTCATTTTTTAACGGGCAAGATCGGCTGTATGAACGACGTCATTTTTGTTCTCGAAATCGTGAAAATTACCTACTCAGTATTGGTTTTCCAAGGGTAAATATTAAAATATCGCATCTTTTTCAAAATAATGAAAGCTCGCCAGTGATTGGTTGTTTGAAAGACTACAAGAAGGTGACTGTCTATGAGTGAATGTTACATCCTAATGCACAGCGAAATTTAAGAGCTGATTTTAAGAAGATTGTGTAAATTATGTGAATGAATTTGATTGTCATACATTTGATAAGATTATTTGTTCATGTATGAATTCAAAAGCAAATTTACACAAAAAATAAAAAAATAATATACATTTAGGCAATGAACACAGCTTTTTAAACAATCAGAAATACAAATAAATAAATTACCTTCATAACAAAACGGAGCTTACACTGTATAAATGTACTAAATGCCTGATAGTTTAGAAACTCAATGAAATAAATTCTTAAAGTGTATAATCAAATTTTCCAATAGTGAATACCATCGATTACAATAGGTATACATGCATTGTAATTGGATAGTTCTAGTAAAGGATGACAAATTCTGTAATTTTTTAGTACGAGTATTTAAATCAACGCAAGTACTTGAAATTTGCAAACTCCGTCTGAATTATAAGGCCATAAATGAGTAAAACAGGTAAGATGGTGCTCACACGATACACTTGGTGTTATAACATTGAAAATTAAAATATTCTTTTAGAAGCTTAAAATTTTGACAAAACAAGCATAACTTACCTTTAGTTTGATGTTAAACCTTTCTTAAAACAAACTGTTCGCTTGATAAAATTATTTATTGAAATTTTAGGAAGTGAATTAAACAATGGAAAGTAATCGATTTCTATTAAGTGACTATCTATATGTAAATGCATTGTCTTATGCGATCATTGACACTTAAAGGTCTAACCTTGTAATTGTGTGAAATAATTGTAACAATACATTCTTTCACCCATGTGTCCCCCTCCTTTTGAATTGATTGCAAATGTTTGAAATTCAAACTATCTAATCTATAAAATGCATATTTAATACGAGGTGTGTTCAATTCATTATGTAACATAATATAAGGGCGTCCGTGGCCGAGTGGTTAAGGTCGTTGACTTCAAACCACTTGCCCCTCACCGCTGTGGGTTCGAATCCCGACAGGGACTTTGGATCATTTCATGTGAGGAAGCTATCCAGCTAGCTTACGGAACGTCGGTGGTTCTACTCAGGTACCCGTCCGTGCCTGAAATAATGCACGGAAAGGCACATGAGGTCTGGAACGTCGCGAAATGACCTATACTGTGTCGATGTGGCCTAAAACCAAACAATAAAACATAATAAGATCGTATAGCTTACAAAACTCGTTCAAGGCGATTAATTCATTCACACACCTCCTCTATTGTTTGTGACAGGTCTATATTTTTCGGATATACCTGCTTAAACAAAAGAAAGTCCGTTATTAGGTCTATCTTTTGCACGTGCACAGGTCTGTTCTAGTCAGACAGACCCGATCATGAAATACACGTGAATAAAATGACCTGCCATTGAAGCGCAGACAAAGAAAACATGAAATGCAATCAAAAAATAAAAATTGAAATAAAATGTAAATGATTGTCATAATGTTCTTGTCTTACAAAATCTGGATACATATTTTAAACAAATTAATGTTTATTGAATGCACTTAGCAATTATTCCTGCATACCTATATCAAATCTTTTAATAAAAATAATGGATATCATATCAAAGTTAGGACACAAATTTACATTTAATCGCGTCATTTTTCAAAGAAATAGTAATCTAAGTGGTTCTTTTATCATTAAGTTCACAACTCAAAACAAAATTAACGTTTCAAGTTCATATCTATGAAACTATATAGCAGTAATCACAGCATAATTATTACGATTTTAAAATGTTAATAAAGTTATAGGTGATTTAGTAAAAAAATATGATGAACGATCATATTTTATTCTGGAACATTTTATAATCTGCTATATAAAATATAGTTTCGGTTCATGTATATTACACTTGCCAACAATATACATGGACATATGTAAGCATTTCGTAGTCTGTTGGGTATCTGGACATTGCCCTTCGGACAACTGCCCCCTCGGAAGTTTGCCCCCTTTTTCCAGTGGCGGTTATTTGCCCCTCATATCCTTGGAAGGGACGGACATTTCCCCCCCATCCCTGTTTTAAAAATGTTGAAATATTTTATTGTTGAATTGTTAGCTACCAAAATTCATCGCCTTTTTCATTGTGCTTAAATACACAAAATTTCGTGCAAATTTGTGAAATTCAAAATAGCACCCATAGATAAATGAACTATTATAGTTCCATTGACATACAAAAATCTATACACGAGATGACAAGTGACAAGTCACAATAGCAAAAAAGCGGGCAAACGTCCGGGGACAAATGTCCTAGAATCTGCATTGTCTGACACGAAATTCTATCAAAATAATTATTCATACTTTAACATACTTTCGAATACAGACCTATTCACTTTATTATTGACAAATTGCACATTTAGCTTTTTTGATTATTATTATACAGGAAAAAAGCAAAGTTAAATGCAAAATATATATTGTATTAAAGCAGAACGTTGATAAAAACTTACCTGTATATGCGTTGTGATTGCATTACATCAAATGTTTCGAATAGGCCATTGCTCAAGCCAATATAGTTTTACGGTGTGTTAGTTGGATATCGGCCTCGTACATCGATCTTTCTGTTTAGGAAAGACCTGGTCACGAATTTCACGCGCTCTCGGTGTCACATGAAATTCGTGACCAGGTCTTTCCTTAAAAGAAAGATCCCGTACTCGGTCGATATCCTGTACGTAAAGTGGTGTATCATTCATATGGCCTTCACATTTAAATTGAAAATTCAATATTGTTAGACTAAATATAAATGATTTGTTGAAAGCATTATTTAAAGAACATTGAGTCAAACATGTTCAAATTTTTAACAAAAAAATGTCACATACTAAACAACGTAAGTGGCTTTACCTGTTCTAATTCTAGAATAATAAATGATGGAAATATAGCGCTTTAAGTAGAGAGTTAATAACTTCCCTAACCATTTATTAAAAAGAAATAAGTACGACAGTTAATAATAAAGCAGTAAGAAACAACCTACTGGATCACTTAAAACTAGCTGTTAACATGTAGCAAGCAGTTGACGGAGCTACCTTGTGATTTTTTCAAGTTATGGTATTTAAATCAAAATATACACGAAACACAAAACAACACGATTAATTAAACTTATGGAAGCTAGTTCTATTCTAATTATTCGAGTCATTACAAATTTGCGTTAAAGACGAGACTTCTTTTAGAGCATCTGATGGATTATATGTTTAGGGTAAAACAGACGTTTTTAGTTTCATTTTGCAAACAATACAAACATTATAACACCCATGCCCATGAATATATACAAGGAAATTGTGTGTGGTATCAAGTAGAATTACTAATCGGCATAGAAAAACACCAATATTTTGTATATGTAAGTATTCAAACTTGACTTGAATATCTCCAATGTATTTTAATTTCAAGCCAAACTAATCTATCAATAAGTATATCAATACTATTTTTTGTAATAGGCGGCTTAGAACTCCTAATAGGATGAAACTTTTTAACTTCCTTTCTATAGATAAAATGAGATGCAAAGACAAATGTTCCAATGTTGCAATAATATGTTACTGCGTTGCCATGTGCACAAAATGTGTATCAAAGAAATTTATCTTTTATAATGAAATCGAATTATGTCTCATGTTAAATTCAAAAGCCAACGCCACCCTACCCCATCTGCATACAATGACATTTAAACCTCCTGACGTTTGGGGCTCTTCTAAGACCATATGTAAAAGTAAGCAGTATTTCTAAATATCAGTGTTCTGAAAGCATTGAGTTGGAGAATACTTTCTGCAAATTAAATTTTTCTATATTTCCTTTAAAAAAATTTTATACATTACGATTGAATATATCTATTTATCATTTTTACAGCACACATAATAGTTTTTATGACATTTTTGTTTTAACTGCAAAGTAATGCAATTTGTTAAGTAAAATTTAACGGCTTTGAAATTATTTGCAAATACTACTAACTACTAATTAGCAAGACGCTAGCTGCAAATGTCCGCTTACTTCATCTGATGGTTTGACAAGAAATAGTATCTATACTTACATATGTTAATGACATAGATTTATGACATTCATCATCAGATCTGATACCATAAATCACAGATTTCTGTAGGCTTTATTTTTAATAATCAAATCGCAATTTTGGACCGTTGATTGATTAACATGTCAAAAAATGTTCTATTTTTCCTTCTTACAATGTCCTGAGACATCCTGGATCAGGGTCATTGACAATCGATCATATGGTCTATGAGAAATTCAACCCTAGAAATAAAGAGTCCCTAGCTTGGTGTAATAAACTGCATTAGACATATGGCAGGATATGTAACAAAACTAAAAAATTGTATAATACATAAAATTGTTCAAAAAATATTTCTAGTCTTGAATTATTAAAATATTATCAGCGGAGTCCCGCTGCTAGCTGCAAATGAGGTGTCTTAATGTTAAACAATTAGAAGTAAGAGGTTGTTGTATACACGTGTACCGTTTTTTTAAATTACTTTTCAATAAATGTGATATTTTCACTTGTGAGAAATAAACAACACTGTTGGTAGTTTTTATGCAAAATACATACTTAACTGTACTGTTCTGCACTTATACCATAACCTATACCCATAGCACATCAAACCATACCATATTATACTACATCTATACTGAACAATATACTATACTATACAGTCATGTTTATAATACTATACACATAATCTACCGATGCATTTTTTACTTTGGTTTAATAAAAAAATGAGTTAAATCGACAAGAAATATTGCCAGGTAATTCGAACCTCAAAAACATTGATGGCCTTATATGATAAACCGATGCTCAAATTAAGATTTATGTATATTAAATCAAGTTTTATAAAATACTGAATAAAGTAGGTGAGGAACACACGTACAACACCAGGTCATTTTGAAAAAGTTTTTAGTGGCTACTAGTTTCGAGTAATACAATACTCTTCATCAGGCTTAAAAAATATCAAAATCTAACTACTGAAGTACTGTTATTTCGGGATACTTTTTGTGTTTTGTTACTATAAATAGAAGTATTGTTGCTAATAATAGATATAGTTTTGGCACTGTTCCAACGAGCTTATCATTAAGTATATTATGTATATTGTTTGAATAAAAAGGATCACAAGTTAATTATGCTTTGTTTAATAACCCATTAATCTGTCCAATGTTTATAATGAGTTCGTTTGTTTCACTAAACATACCATGCTCATGTTGGCAAACCGTTACTGTACTAGACGGTGAGGAGGGTTCCTCAAAATTTGTAGTTTGAAGAATACCTGTGTTGTCCTTACTAATTTGAGTGTCTAAGAAATTACCTTCCTTGGGATTGATATCATGAGTAAACTTAATTGACTCATGAAATTGGTTTAAACAGGCCATGAAGGAATTTTATAAAGATATGACCGTGTATAACAGTTCATGTAAATAAAAAGATGTAATAAGAAATATATTTCTGATAACGTCTTGTTGATATTTTCCATTAAAATATATGTAATGATTTCAAAACATATGTATAACATATATAAAACTTTTCTGTGGAAATATATCAAGTTTTAGAATGTAGTGATGTGCTGGAATGAAACCGATAAAAGTTTATCTTTTTTCGTACATCCTTTATTTAAACATACAGTATCTTTAACTTTATTGCAAATTTCGTATTTTTGTATCCTTTCAAAAGACAATATATAAATAACACATGGGTTTGTGGGTAACAGTAAAAATATCATCCCGAGGAAAATACTGTTACCCGAGGCGTAGCCGATGGTAACAGTATTTATACGAGGGATGATATTTTTACTGTTACCCACAAACCCATGTGTTATTTATTTTATTACCCCGAACAAATACTGTGATGATCTGAATTTGTCAACTAAATCTAACTGTAACAAAAATAAGCCAAGAGAAGCAATAACTAAACTGTCCTTACCTTGCAAGTTTTAAGTGCACTGTAGACCTACTTGAGAAGCTGTTTTCCTTTTATTCTTTAGGCAAGTGATGATATCTACCAGTCATAAACATAACATAAGCTGTGTTTTATTCAGAAAACAAAACACTAACCCATTTATAAGGTTATGATCTGTGAAATCTGATCCTTCTGCATCCAGAATATTCTTCGCATGGTTTTTGACGAAGTGCATTTAGAAAATAACGATGATATCCTACAGATGTCTGTCCACCAACTCTATCTGTAACGTTTCACTGGTTAAAATTGTTAAATTATCCTTTGTTGCATGTTTTAATTGCCTGCATGTTCCAGTTTGACAAAATTATTTACATTACAGTTACTTCCGTTGAAAACGGATGTTTCCTGTTGACTATTCAACAAAAAGATATTTAATACGCGAAAGGGACTCTTGGGTGCAAAGAACTAAATTTTATCAGAGTAATAGTTACTTCGGCGTTGCCCTATCGTCGAAAATAAGAATGAATCGAGTGAAAAATGGCGGCCATTTTATTTCATTTTATTTAGAAAATAGACCACGTGACCAGATTTTATACTGTTAAAAAATACTGTTACCTATGTAACAGTACAAAATTCGTAGTCACGTGGTACACTTGCATTAACAGTAAGAATAACTCCCAGAGGCCTATGGGAAATCAACATTACGAAAAAAGTGAGGGGTAATAATAAAAGCTCATTTTTCTCATGTTTTATGTTTTTTCATGTACATGCAGATGTCTGCTCTGTAGACATAGTTTAATTTCATTGATAGAATTTTTTTTTGTGAAAATACAATATCAAAGTTAAGCACTAAGCATTGGCATAAAATACATGCATTACGAGATAAATTTTTGGGTGTATCTTTTTAAATGTTATTATATCGTTGTGCAGACCTTGTTTACGTCTCTTGTCTGACAGTATTAATAAGGTATATAGTGTCAAAAATAAGGGTAACAGTTAGACTGTGTTGATCTCTGTTCTAATTTTTAACAGACAATGGTGATCTACATCATGTACATGTAGACAAACATCACTCTTCTATTAACAACTAATGCACTCCATAGGTCCTCCTTACGGGTTAGGTCAAAACCTTACTGCATTGCCTTTCTTAAATATTCACGTTTAAGTTATGAAAAAATTTTTTTTTAGAAATGCAAATATGAAACCATTTTTTTATCTTTACTAATAGTACTTCAGATTTTTACAAGACACCAAATTAATCTGACATCTCGACATATAGCTGTTGTTGTATTACGATGCCCTAGGTTAAGCTTCGTCATTCGTGCACGTTACATTATCAGCTTTCAAGCACTAAGATTTTGTATGTTCCTGTAGTTAGAGTTGTAATACTTCATAAATAGATCAGACTATGTCAGATTTCCTATACCTATTAATATACAGTTTGAATGAAGTTCAAAATATTTATTTCATTTTTTATCTCAGAGGCAACATGAGAGAAAATAAGAAAGAAACATTTATACATAAGTTCATAATTTTTATTGACCTTACAATGACACATTGACACAAGCCATCAAGGTTATTATTGCCTTTGAAATGTCAATTGAAATAAAGAGAGCATGCCAGTATAGCAATTCCAGTGGAAAGTCTATCAAACAATCATGATTAAGCAACACTATTCTAGAAACAAAAATATGCAAATTGGAATCATTTACTATGTTCAACAAATCCATGAGGTACATACAAGCTTAATATGTCATGTATTAACAGTCTTACATGCGAGTAAGAAGTGCTTAATGTAGAATGATTCGTTTAGAAGCTAAACCTTAAATAAACTGGTTTTCCTTTAAATAAAATAGATAACAAGTAAGATGACAACAATATTTGTACATTAACATTAATAAAGATAATTAAAGATTTTCTTAATTGCCAATATCAGAGCAATTGCTTTTATTAATTGTCTCCACTCCAGAATTTAAGGGTTGTTTTTGTACTGATTTTTTTTACATTTATTGGTTTGTTTTCTTTTCTATCTTGTACCTGATCTTGGTCTTTTTGAGACATCTGCTTTGAAAATTCAGTAAACATGTTCTGTAAACGTTTACCCTGTTCAAGCACTTCTTCATTTTGTTTCGTAAATTCTGCTTTCATGGCTGCCATGTCTTCTTCATGCTTTTTAGTGATATCATTTTTCATATTTATCATAACTTCTTCGTGCTTTTGCATAAGATCATCTTTCATGGTTGTCATTTCTTCGTTTAGTTTTTTAAATTCAACTGACAGGAATGATTGGGTTTCTTTACTTTTTTGTAGTTCTTTTTCCTTTTCAGCTATTGTATTTTTTAATCCATTTATCTCTTCCCTATGTTTTCCTATTTCTGTATGGTTATCATCAGATCCAGTTTTACCACCTTTTTGTGCCTTCATCAACTGATTTTTTAACTCTTGTTCACTTTTCTCTAGTGCTCTTATTCTCGCTTCGAGTTCTTGTATTTCCTTTTCTAAACGTTCAATTACATTTCTTTGCAAAGAAAGGAGTGCTAAAGTTTTTTCTCTTAGCTTCTTGAGATCGTCAAATTCCATGTCAATACGACATTGATACATTTTGATAATTTCCTCTTTTTCCTGTGGGAAACTTTCATTTTCATTTGCAGTTTTATCTGTTGTTCTGTTTGCCTTTAAATCAGTTGTCGATTTAATATGTATTTTGCCTTTTGCCTTCTTCGTTAGAACTTTTTTCCTTCCTGTTATGTTCATAAAACCGGAATCCTGAAATAAGTGACCACCATTAGTACACTAAAGATTGAAACACACCTTTGAATACGTATTTTAATAAAAGCGCATATATGTTTATTTGTGAATAATCAAGTTATTGGATAATTAAAACGTATGAAAGGTTTACCTCTGAGTCCCCTGCAGCCATGATTCTTTATCCTATCTGTCCATTAAAATAAATTCTTGAACTACAAAGAAAATAAGAATTTAATCGTCATTTTCATTCAAAATGTAGCTTCATTATTCTTTACTTCTACTTCTAGTTCAACAACAACAACAACTTATACTTTGTTCTGCAATCATGTCAAACCATTTGTTATTTGTATTGTAGCTTTACATATAATCGTAACATATATAACATAAAAATAATAATCCTGTTTTGATATCGGAAAATGATTTGGTCCAAAATTTGATGATTCTTGATTTATCTGAGGAATATCTTTAGTTCTCTGTATAGCATATTCTTCTTACTTTTGTATTTTTTCGAGAAAGTCTTTTGTTCGTGTTCACTTATGCCAATGTATGTCCTCAAAACCCGTTATAATACATATGGTATCATGTTACTTGGTTTACATTAATTAATCTATTTTAAGTTCTTTATGTCAGCTGCAATTGTTCATACTAAGTTTATATGTACTTAGATATTTCTTCTCTTACTTTTACAAAGTAACAGCTAGCAGAACGAACTGGTTTATGTTATCAAATGTTTCGAGGTTAAGTGAGACCTTGAAAACGGTTTATTACCAATCACACGATAAACCATGTGCTTTAAGCGCCCATCTTTCAAGAGCATTTTTCTCATTTTTTGGGTCGATGGCTTAACGGTCAATCTCACATTGACCTTTAGGTGCTATAACGCGACAACCCTTAGACTCTTAAACCTCTTAAAGGTGTTTTGTCCTTGGACAGTAAATGACCGTTTTTGTTGTTGGTGTCGGGTCGTAGGCTCCAAGGTCATGATCAAATTAACCTTGTACCTTTAAACAGTTTCAAACCAATAGCTCTACAACTCATGGCCCCCTGCTCTCAGACTTCAAAAATGCATTTGTCTTGTGTTGTACATGACTCCTATTGTTTTGGAGGTTATGGGGTTAACTCCCAAGGTAACTATGACCTTTTATGCCAAAACAATTTCCATGTTCATAGTTCAGTTTACATATCGTTTTTCCATTCAAACTTACTTAACAACCTTACGTTTGTATTCATTATGTAAGGGGGACTTATTTGACATTTCTGGTTTTGTTTCAGTCTCAACCAACTATAAGGGATACTTTTTTGTTTCTAATAATAAGAT
Organism: Ruditapes philippinarum; assembly: GCF_026571515.1. Classification (NCBI taxonomy): domain Eukaryota; kingdom Metazoa; phylum Mollusca; class Bivalvia; order Venerida; family Veneridae; genus Ruditapes; species Ruditapes philippinarum. Next base: position 87,815 of record NW_026856658.1, on the reverse strand, counting down.
GATCATATTTGTCACGTGTCTTCACTTTTAAATCTAGTCTCAAAGTTATGTTTAAACCTCAAGCTGTCAAAAAATCTAGAAAGAGATCAAAGTTTATCTGTTTGCCATGCTCGCATTGGGAACGAATGCACTAATCTTAATGCGGATCTTTATAAGAAAAAATCATTTACGAGATAACCTGTTGTGTAACTTCTTTATATACTGTTTTAAATATTCTAAATATACCAAAACTAAAGTGCAGCTATTCTGAGCAACTCGCAGTTTTCATTCCTCGGTAAATAATCTGTCTCTCATAGGGACAACTTATTTATTTTTACAATAGTACATATTTTATTAAGAGAAGATAATTATCTTTACAATGCCTTTTAAATATACAAACATATGTTTATAAATACTATTTGCCACGTTCATTTGATATTCATAAAATATACTTTCCGTTTTATTTGTACTTTTTTCGCCTTACATATAGCAATTACATTTTCACAAAATGCTCTGATTGCTCTACTATCATTTCGGTTTGCAACTGTCTTCTAAGTATTTAGTTTCTTCCATAATTTAGGGAGATGGACGACGCGTTTGCTGATGTAAGAACTGCTTCTCTTGAATAAGTTACATGTTCACACTATCGGAGATTTCTCTTGTATAAACAAAGAAGGCCCGAAGCGTAAAATATTAAACAACAATGCACTAGCCGTTCTTATTTCCTGCCTCCGTATTTTCAACCCTACACACTATCGCAACTTTTCGACTTTTTCCGTCAGTCTTCGGTCAGGACCTCGAACACAATAGATGATTACTTATAAATATAACGTTTTCTTCGTCACAAATATTAACATTCCACTTTGTTGATAATTGTACAAAATATTATAAAATCGACTCATTAAGTTACACTATAATGAGAAGAATTTTATAAGACTTTGTCTTTCGTTCTCATCCTTTTCTTTGAATATATTAGATATTTGTATTCTGATTGTATTGTATTATGTATATCATGTAAATATTCGGGAAATAAATATGTTTAAACTAACAAAATAGTATGAATGCACAGAACGGATACGACATTTCGGTGTAACGAACGCTAAGAAACTAAAGAACTAAATAAATATTACTTTTATACTGGGAATAGGTAAATCCATAGATATAAAAGCGGATATTAATTGATATCCGTGATTAAAGTAAACAAGTAGAATCATTATTATTGTAACAGTAGTAGAGCCCGAAAGTCCAGTATGCAAACTTGTTGACATTTAGTCGGATTTGTTTAAAACTTTACATCAGTGGGCATATTTAAATTTAAAATGGTTGTCAGACATATTTACAATCATAATTGTGCAGATACAGACTATATCTTCCTTAGGATGTCAAATATAAACATTTGTTTTACATAACCGAAGATTACAATCACTTTTCTTGTTTGTTTTTTTTGTAATCTGAAACAAAATGTTATGACTACTTTCAATCCGCATTGTTGTTTAATCGTATTTTATTGCCAATATATACATGTAAATATACAGATAAACATCAAATAGCAAAAGGATTGGGCCGAAGTTCTTACAAAATTTGGCCCTCCAAATATATTAATATATTAATCATCATCGATGGCATTTATATGAGAAATTTAACTAACACATCTGCGGATGTTTCTAAATACAAAATGTCACCATTTTTCGTGTTTAAATGTTGAATTCTGCTTAAGCAGAATGCTAGAGGGTGTGGACGGTAACTTGCACCATCCAGTACTGTCCATGAGAAGGCTCAATCAAACCGAGCCGGCAACATTTTCAATTTTGCCGTGTTGGACTTTCTTTAGGGATTATGTTTTTCAGTATTGTATACATTTAAAGCGACCTAAAAAAAATCAAGACATTTTACATCAAAAAGATTAAATCAGTGTTGGAGTATGTAGGACAGAATAAACAAGAGCCGGTTGAACCGGGTGATGCTCCCCGAATAGGTTTTGGACACAGGAAGGTATACCTCTTGTAGTGTCAGAGTTATGCCACAGACAAAGTTCAAAGTGTATAAATAACCAAAATGTAGTGCACGACATATTGTCTCAATATGGTGATTATTTTTGTGAAGTAGTTGACCTTCAAGGTAGCAACCCAAATGTTGCATGCGATACGTCGATTTAATATGGTGATCATCTCTGTGAAAGAGTTGTTAAATTTTGCTGCAAGGTCATGCCGTGACCTTGACCTTCAAAGTAGCGACCCAAATGTTGCTTGCGACACATTGTCTCATTATTGATGATCATTTCTGTGAAATAGTTGTAAAATCCGACTTCAAATAATGTAGTTATGGGCCGGACACTATTTTGCTGCAAGGTCATGCTGTGACTTTGACCTACAAGTAAGCGACCCAAATGTTGCGCGCGACACGTCATTTCAATATGGTGATCATTTCTGTGAAATATTTTTATAATTCGACTTCAAATATCGATGTTATGGATCGGACACGATTTTACTGCAAGGTCATGATGTGACATTGACCTTCAAGGCAGCAACCCAAATTTTGCGTGCGGCACGTCGTTTCAATATGGTGATTATTTTTGTGAAAAAGTTTTAAAATCCGACTTCAAATAACAAAGTTATGGGCAGGACACGATTTTGCTGCAAGGTCATGCCGTGACCTTGACCTTCAAGGTAGCGACCCAAATGTTGAGCGCGACACGTCGTCTTAATATGGTGATCATTTCTGTGAAATATTATTAAAATCTGACCTCAAATAATGAAGTTATGGACCGGACAAGATTTTGCTGCAAGGTCATGTTGTGACCTTGACCTTCAAGATAGCGAGCCAAATGTTGCGCGCGACACGTCGTCTCAATATGGTGATCATTTTTGTGAAATAGTTTTGAAATCCAACTTCAAATAACAAAGTTATGGGCCGGACACGAATTCAGGACGTACGTACGAACGGACGGACTGACAGACGGACGGACAACCCGACGACTTTATGCTCCCCCGACTTTTTTGTGGTAATTTGTGTATCTATATAATATCGATTAGGTTTAGGATACAGTATTAGCATTATTCGTCGGAGGGAGCAGATATCCATCATAGATGTGTTTAATAGTTATCATGTTTTACCAGGTTATCATGATAAATACAACTGACCGATTTACACAAATATCTGGTCTGTAATTTTGATTAATTTTTTGACAGCCGCAAATATTTGTTCGTTATTGTTAACATCTAACGAATTGCTACCGCAGTAATAGCACAGTAATAGATCAAATTAATAAAAAAAATTCTGGTTTCTGTGAAACGTGTGAGTCCACGGTGATACAACAAGAAAACAGATGATAATTTGCCCAAAACAAGGTACAATCATCAACTTTTTCATTTCATCGAATGTGTCGTTTAATTTGAAGCTTGTTACTCTTTACTACATGCAAAATGCTAAGTCATTATAGTGAAAGTATTTGGGGCATACGGTGAAAAATATTGCTTCGATTGCAAAATATAACGACTTTCTAGTCTGTTTAGTTCATATGACTGATCGAAATGCAATATAAACACATGTATGTACATTATTGTCGTTTGGACAAGTTATACCACTTTAATATTCTGAGTTTTGTATGTTTAATATGATTTTCATGTTTCCACGTGTGTACTTTAGGCACTGTACAACTTGGTCAATAATAACATGTAGACATTGCATTATTCGTCCTTAAATCACCAAATTTATTCTGGTTTCTTTTTCTTCAGTAACGTCGGTCGAAGAAAGATATATCCATGTGTGGTTTATGCATTTAAAGAAATCTAAAAAAATAAAATAAAAAATCGACTTAGTTTGTAATCTTGTAATATATTTGATATTTTTGACCTTGGACAAACTTGTGAACAGTTTCAGAAAACATATTTGTAAGTAGATCTATATTTCTATAGATATATATAAAGTATGGTGCAAAAGAAAACCATGCCAGTAATTAATCAGTCTTACGGCATAAAAATATGGTGTTAGAATTCGGCGTTGCGCGGTGCTCCAATATTCCTGTCAATAGGACTTTTTCAACATTTTTTCAAAAACATTTACAATAGAAACATACTTTTTAGTGTGGAACATGAATTTATGCTTAACCATTTTATGTATACGGCTCATCAGGTCATAATAAAAACACACCGTCGTTATAGCACAGGTTTTTGTGACAAGTACGGGTCAAGTTGAAGTCAACAACACTATTTCTTCGAAATATGTGATGTTTTGAGAATTGTGTTGTTCTAGATTTACGATGAATTGTTTCGAAAAAACTGACAAATATCTTATTCCAAACAAAAGGTGTTTAGGTACTTCGTAAACTTTAAATTTTTCTTTCATTCTTGATTTAAAAATATTCAATGTATTAATTTCGCGCATTTCGGTGTCTAATGTACATGTTTTCCATAATTGAGTGGCAGAAAGTATTAATTATTTGTTGTACGTTTCGGTGCTTTAGTTGTGTAATTGTGGTTGCTTCTTAGCGAGTAATTTATTGTTTCTGAAACTAGTGATAGAAATATGGTTTCAAGGTATTGTGGAAGAAGACCATATTTAGCTTTAAAAACCTTAATTTATGTTATGTATTTAACTCCTATCTGAGAGGGAGACCCATATAACTTCTTTCATTAAGAGTCGACCGTTTCAAATTAAAAATTTTAATGCATGCATTGTACTCAAAACTAAAGAGGCTGATGAAGTTATGTAACGCATGTCACTGGATGAAACGACCACTAAGCTGTCATCTTTTAAAAGATGTGTTATGCTTATAAAATTTTCGGCAATATCATTAACAAGGACCAATGACCGATCCTTGGGGTACGCCCGCAGAGATGTCAAGTGTTTTGATTGTTCTGAACCTACTTTCTTTCGGAGATGTAGTCGAAAGTCCAATCTAATAAATTACTATTAATACCATACTGTGTAAGTTTAAAAAAAGACCTTGATGTTAGTCTCTGTCAAAGGCGTTTGATATATCGAAAATATTATACATGTTGATTGTTTTTGTCAAATGAGTCACAGCTTTGGTGTATACCGTAGAATGCCCGAGACGAAAACGAGACCGCATTCAATAGATTAAATTACTTGAGTGTAAACGAGTGTACGTGTGTTTAAAAATTGCCCTTTCCATAACTTTACCTACACATCAGTTCTAATAAATTGGATAGGTCTATAGTTTGATGGTGAATCTGTGTTACCTTTTTTAAAAGTGGCATCACTTTTGCAAATGTCCAAGTATTTGGTTAAAAGCCTTCAAAGAGAGACGAGACCTATAAAACAATATCCGTAAATTTTATTTTATGTAATTTATTATGTAAATGTGTGGATTATCAATAAAAAATTGTTTAAACTAAAAGGGTAGCGTACACTTAACAAAAGTTCTGACCGATCACTTTTTAAATTTTGATTATTTTATAACGGGTCAATAGATCCTTATAAAATTTTGCAGAGGTGATTTTTGTGTCATTTTCTACCGATTTGTGGAAAGGAAAATAATTTAATACGGTTCCATGCCCTCAAGCGGGAGACAGTGTGCGGTTTACACATTTTGGCACGAAATGTTCGTGCAGAGCGTGGTAAGTATTAAATTTAACATTGCATAAATCCTTGTTAACTTTATAAGCACGGGGGAGGAAGTGTTACACGAAGGATGGAGTTATTATGATAACTTGTTTGGAGTTCTTATGATAACTGTCACGGAGTTCCTGGAAAACGTTACGGATTTCTTTGGAAAACTTTTCTATATACTTTGAGAACTCACGTAAAAATGGTCATTTTTACCTTTAAATGGGGAGCTTGAGGTCCTTAATTAAACTTTGATAATAAAGCTTGCCCTACTATATTATGTTGCAGAAAAACCTTTTAGTCCATTTTCCATCGTCTTTTAACAAAAAATTTGGTATTTTTGAATAAAATTTTCAAATTACTAGCTCATTCGTACATATTGACCTTTTTATTTGTGATCTCCTTCGTTGCTATACTTAATTACCTAATGATAATGGAGAGTTATAAACATAAAGTCCTGGAGTTCTTATGATAACTTTTGTTACTGCCAGTGTGTTTCTTGTGCTTAATTACGGTACGTTTACGCGTATTTTATCATTTAATAAGTATTTAAATTATCATGAAACTTTATACTCTCAGCCTAACACAAAAATAGGTAATTTATAATGTTGGTTTTGAGCGTGTTTTAGTTAAAAAGATTTTTTTTCTAATAAAATTTGTGCGAATTCATATTTACATTATAAAACCGAACGAATGCATTAAATGTTTCTGTGTATATATAGTTTTATGTCATAAGTTTCCTTTGAAATGTTAACATGGTTAACGCTGAATTTACAGCAACTACAGAGAAATATATAAGTCGCATAATAGACATGCATATCGTTATTATGATGACAAAGTAAAGTTAATATGCGGTACATGTTTATAGCTTGGTGTGCACGTAAATTTTAGGTAACTGTCATTTTTTCAGGATTCGGCTGTCAGAAAACCCAAAATCTTTTAGAGTGAACATGAAACTGCTTTGGTGTGCAATCTACAAATTTTAAGGATTAACAGGTGAATATGTGCTATCTTCAGGAAAACCTGAACCAGCGGTCACCTGTATTCAGCAGTAACATGGCTTAAACCTCCAAGCAAAAAATGTTAAAAAATTAAACTTTTTTCTCAGTTACATGTTTTAAGCAATCGCCTTTCTTAAGCAGACAATATATAGTTTGGCTTTTCTCAAGAAGCGGCTAAGTAATTTGTATCATTTTATACCATAAACAACAAGTAAATATCTGGGATACCCTTCACACCCATGCACCCGAAATGTATGATCGTTTTAAACATAAAAAAAATCAACCGATTACTATCGATCTCTTCAACAAATTTGCACGTGTCCTACGGGTTGGAGCGAACGAAAGAAGTTCGACAATATATTTTTGTTATCAATTACAAAAAAAGTTTCCACAACTAGGATTATTTAGGGGGGAATGCCCGAAGGACTCCCAACTTTGATAAGAAAAATGTATGCAATAATTTTCCGCAATATGGAGATTTCTGTACGTTACGTGATGCTTCATTGGATTTAATAGAGAAAGTAACGGCATGAACCTTATGGTGACTCACATATAATATTAAAGACTTACTTTCTATTGTCATATCATTATCATAGAACTTTATACGTTTCTATGACAAAATTGATACCTTTTAGAAATCAAGATATCCATTGAATACCTAAAGATGACACCAACCTCTTTAAATTTAGATAAAGGTAGTGCATACTACTTCCTATTTTGCTGCAAACCATTTACATGTAATTTGTTTCGGCAGATCGATAGCATAATTACTAAATGTTCTCTAAAGCTGCCAGAAACTGCCATGAAGAAATCATGCTTAAATATTAAATGCAAAGCGTATTTTTATCCTGTAAGTAAATGCTCTAAATCAAGTATGTTTTCAGTCATTCCAATAAAATGAAAAAAAAAACACAAACAAACACAACAAACCCACGTGGATAAGAAAAATATCTCTTGAACTAAAATACGCTCAAAATAAACGTTATATAACCAAATGTGTGTGCAAATGATACGCGTACTATGCTTCATAATGATTAACACACTTATTGACTAATAAACTACGCTTTAATGTGCCGTAATTAAGCACAAGAAACACACTGGCAGTAACAAAGGTTATCATAAGAACTCCAGGACATATTTTGAGTTATCACAAGAACTTCGTGACATTTGAAAAATCGAGTATAAATTTATTAGCCTGGGCTTGATGATTGCAACTATGCATTACAATTATGTATTTATATATAGCAACGAAGAAGATCACAAATGAAAAGGCCAATATGTACGAATGAGAGGTAATTTGGAAATTTTACTCAAAACTACCAGATTTTTTTTTTAAAAAGGCGTTGAAAAATGGACTAAAAGGTTTTTTCTGTAATATTAAACAATATGTAGGGCAAGCTTAATTATCAAAGTTTAATTTAGCACCTCAAATTCCCCTTTTAAAGGTAAAAATGACAATTTTTTACATGAGTTCTCCAAGTATATAGAAAAGTTTTCCACAGAAATCCGTAACGTTTTCCAGGAACTCTGTGACAGTTATCATAAGAACTCCAAACAAGTTATCATAAGTACTCCATCCTTCGTGTAACACTTCCTCCCCCGTGATAAGTGAAAAAACATAAAACATGGCACGAATGTTGATGCAGGATCGTGTTGAGCAGTTGGAATGTTGAATGCTGGAGCCTCTATCAGACAGGTGAGTGGCTGTTCATAAAAATATCTTTTTTAAAAATATCGATAAAGTATTATTTAAATAGAAAAATGTTATAATCTTATTATTCTCAATGTGTTCATTCTCTTCGAAATAAAGTAAAAGTCGGATCTATTGGTATCATTCTTTTCATATATAAGCGAAAACTCAGGGTGATCGGTTAGAACTTTTGTTCAGTGTATACTATATAGAGTTTCTTTAAGTAATCTATGACTTATTACATAAGGCTCGACTGCTTTATTTACTGGCATTGGTGGAAGTATGTCTTAACTTCTTGAGTATACACTAAAACCTTCTAAATTATTAATTGATTTAGTTACAAGTTTCGGAAGTTGTGTAGTTCATGAGTCAATTTTTGAAATGGAACTAAATTATTCATTTACGCTTTTTCGGAATTACCTGTATACTGCGTTGGCTTAATACTACAAACCCGTATGTCATTTTTTGTCATTTTTAGAAAATCGCATTTGAAAGTTTGAACTGTAATAACTTTTTAATGATAAACCGTATAAAGATAAAATTTTCAGTGAATTTAGGAATCTGTATGTTATACATATATACCAAATTTTATTTCTGTGCATACAATTTTAAAGCTAAAATCTCAAATAATTTATTTCAATTTTTCATAATAAATAAGAAAACACATACATATTCTGAATTCTAAAACCCCATTCGGGAGATACTGGGTTGTTGGCAAAACATTCAGGTCATTTCTACACCATTAAAGCGACATACGGGGTTCTAAGTGAAACATTTGAAGCAAAATTGACTAAGTGTAATAATTTTCGGCTAGAAACATAGCAACAATTCAAGTAAAAAATAGCATTAACTTCTCCTACTGTGTAAAATATTACAGGTCTGTTTGAAAATCAATGCTGATATCAAATGATATCTACATCAATTTTTCAAAAGTATGCACTTGTTATGTTACATGTTTATCAACCGTGGGTATCCTAGAATGCGTTTTTGTCACATACCTATGTAGCTGTAATGTTTCAATTTTTGATTAAGAGTGTACATCAAGTAGATGCTTTTCGTGCTTTAGAAAACAGCGTTGAATCTGATACAATTTGTCCTGATAGCATCTATATGTAAAAAAAGTGTTGTTTTTTTGTCTTCCATACAAGAATATCTTAACTATAACTTCATGGATGATCAAAATGCAAATGGAAAAAAGGGTTCAGCTATATAGCAAATGAGTACCCTTTCAAAAAGTGTGAACAATTAAAAATACGTAGCTTTAGGGAAACAAACAAATTATAGTACTCATCGAGGCTATCCGAAATGGTAAACATCCGAATAAATCTAGTATTTACATATTTATATATTCAAGGTATTTACTATATAATTTAAAATGATGTTAGAGCTATAAAAACTAAATCATCAATATATGTATATTACAGTCAGGTAATATACTATAATTATCTTTAAATAAATCACTAAAGGTTTTTTCAAATATTTTGTTGTGATAAAGTAGGCAGCCATTACAGATGTGTCATGTATCACGTGGTACAAAATCAGAATGTTTGATTGGACGGTAAGTTACTGGAGTCTAGAATTAAAGTTTGATGTAAATAGTGAGTTACGGGTTTGTGGAATTGGAAATAAACATATTTATGTTAGTTCTACAACTACATAAGTATGTTCACTGTGAAGAGCTCACTGAGACGAAAAAAATGATATAAAAATCTCAATTTTGCCAAAAATCGAGTTACGGGGTTGTAGAATTGACTCGACGACTGGTTCTCATTATTATTTTGATTAAGGATAGGAGATGGTATAGACCTAAACGCACTAGAATTTTCGTTTGCTAGTTATTTGACAAAAAGATATCATTTACACTTATAATAACTAAAGTCAGTAGAGGGTTTACTAACTGTTGCAAGTGAAAAAAGATAGAAATTTCTTATACATGTTATGCACTGGGTAACTATAACATATATATTAAACTTCTTAATAGCGAGCTCGAAGAACAGGCAAAGGGCATGCATACAAAGCGAGCTTTTCGGTAACGCGCCTGCAAGATACTGATAGTTTTGAAAACCTTCGCCGAAAGTACTGCAAAATTATGGGTAATAGACCGAAAGTGTGCAGTTCTTTAAGGCTAACAAGATAAGGATAAAAGCCGATGAATTCTAATTGAAAACGGATGCTTAGACTGGTTTCCTGCGCACTTCTATAGGAACCATAATAGGACAGGGAACCAGAATAAACGGGAGCAGTGCATAAAACACCGAATGGCACTTTTAAAACGCAAAATGTAAAAAAAAATGAACGATTATTTAATGAACTTCCTCGTTGAAAGGTTTTGCTTTATTTCATAATTATTACCAGAACAATAATCTGGTTCACTGTCCAATTATTGTTTCGACAGGCTGATTCAATTTAGATATCATTTAAAACATGAAATGGCCGTATATAGTGTGTGGGTGTGTTGGGTGAATTGTGCGGCCGAAAGTTTGCAGTTCTAAGTGTATTGAAAACATAAAATGTGAAGCCGCTGATGGGAGTTTAAATTATAATTTACTATAATTTCCCTTTGAGTCTTTGCCTTCTTCATATTAGCCTGTGTACCGTTATAGAATAAACCAATCGTAATACGCCATGATATTACACAACTACACATTAGGGAGGAGAAATTAAAATTTAAAAAATCATGACCATGTAGAGCGAAACAGCGCATGCAAAAACGGTCAAAACAATGTCGCAAACCAGTTAAATTTCACATTTATTTTACTATTATAATAGATAGATACCCTGTATTTCGCTTGGAAATTATAAGTGAAATAGAATAAACACACTAAAATATTATCAACCTTTTCAAAATAAATTATTCTCAAAATATTTATGCACTTAATAGACTTAACAACAGTTTTTTTTTATTTACCGACTTGAACAGCCTTTAATGAATGTTTCTATTGGAAACTCTGTTTCTAAAACAAATTTAATCACCAAACATATAGTCAAACTATATGTTTCTTGACGTGTTAGAATGGAAATAGATATGTATTATTCGTGTATTATAGTATAAAAATACACGGTTTTCTTTCAAATGCGTTGTTATTTATCACTCAAGCCTATCTTCGTGATTATAATCCTACGCATTTGAACTCAAATTATATACCACTATGGACTCAGAATTTATATTTATTTCTAAGTAATATATGTATACAAAAAGCGCAATAAAATGTTTTTAATACAAAAAATAATCATAATAGACAACATAGGTTGTTTGAAATATATTAATTTAATATTACCAATAATATCTCAAATCACAAAGTATTCAATTTGTACATACAGCCACTAATTTCAAAACTAAATTTTCAAAAATGCTAGATATTTTTTCTATTTAAAAAGACATGCATCATCATAATAATCTGTAAATTTTAAAAGATAAATATTCTTCAGAACTTTTGTAGTACAATGTCCGAAAGCACGACTTCGAATAGCAAACTTTCAGAATTAACTATCGTAGTTTAATTTTGTGTAGCTGTTTTCTAGAAGAAAAATCTTACCTTTATGTTTGTTGACTTAACTGATAGTGACCGAGTATCTCTACCAAAAAAGATATAATATTAGATATACGTAACGGTTGTAGATTAAGGTCATCGATTCAAAAATCGACCAACAGCTTAATATGATCGCTACATTCGATTCGTCTTCTTAAAAAATAGGCCCTAAGTACTACGATGAATCCTTTTTGTATTAAACAGATAACCAAATTTTTGCAGCGCTTGGGAACAAAGAATGAACATTCATTTTGAACAAAGTGATCAATGTATATTAAAAGCATTTTATCAACGTTAATATTACACTCTCATATGATTCAAATTAAATCAATGTGTAAATTTGTGCTGAGATTAAATAACTGATTTAATACTTTAGACTTGTCTTTTTTATTGTCATATACATGATATAGGTAAAGATAAATCTTTTTTAGTACCATATAACACTGTTATATGCTGACGAATTTCAAGATATCTCTAGCAAAGAAGAAATTTTAAGTAAAAATTTTAAGACCTTTAATATTAATATTCCTGTACGAACGGATATATCTCAAAACAGTGTGTACATGAATAGAAAGGAAATTGTAAAAAATATTGATCAGGAAAGGTGTCTACAAATTTTAATAGGAAGTTAAAAAACATTACAAATATGCAGTTGTACTACATTTTACAAGTAAAATTAAGTTGTGACAATAATCAATTTTCCATATAAAGTGAAACATAGTATTGCCAAAATATTTTGATGCGTAATTTGCCTTCAGCTTGCTTTTACAAAAAATACTATAACTAAATCCGTTTTACCCAAGCGCACAATTTCTATAATTTCACTAAAAGTAGTCATTTTTGTTAATAGTAATAGGAAAACACCATGAATGCTTTATAAATAACAAAAAATATCGAAATTTGTGTAAAATTAAATTTTGACACCGTTAAAAAATTATCCAATGGATCATTTTTTCAACAGATGTCATTTTTCAACAGATTATTTTATCAATTTTTCAACGTTGGAAATTGACTCCTGTCCGTTATTTGGAAGTTATATTCCAAAATCCTTTTCGATTTTCAGTGACGAACATTTGGTTTTTTATTTAAGTGGACTAGGAGCTTAAAGAAATTGCAAATTCATCGATAATTTGCTACTGTATGCTTCTTAATATGTTGTGAATTATAATATCATATTACATGCAGAATAACCCTCATTTGTCAATGTTGTTTCGGCTATCACATAGAGTCGCCCATTATAAATCTTATAAATGATTTAAGATATCAGACAAGGTGAAACTATCTATTTTTATTAGAATGCATATAGATTTAAAGATCTTCTATAACTGTGTTATATTGCATTATCTCATAAATATGGGCCGTGCGTAAGTATTAGGGGGCAGGGGACATATTCGAATGATGGCCCCGGTGAAATTTTTTAATAACTCAGACATGGTGTTTTGAAGGTACTGATAACTTCTGATATTTCTCTGTCATTGTAATTCTTTCTTGTTTGTGGGTAGGAAATGAGATATATTTTTGGGTTTTTACCCGAAACTAAGCATTTTGGTGGCTTTGTATGTATTTCTGACTCTCCGAATGGAGGTGAAAAAGTTAAAAATCAGGCTTTGACAGTTGGCGCCAAACAAGTAAGAAATTTCAGATAAATTTTGTGAAAAATCTAAACGTATGACAGACACTTTATTTGTCATTTCTGAAAATGCCATAGCGTGCACTGCGTGTTACTGATATTTTTAATGGAATCGGGCGGATTCTGGAGTATGCTGCACCTTCATGAAGATTGCCTATATTGGTATATTTTAGGTGTGATTTTGGCTGGGTGGGGGTAAATATAAATTGCTGTCAGTCATTTTTTGAAGGAGCAATGCATGCAAACTATTATTTTCTTCAATGTATGTCATATATCATTGAATAATGCTGTGCAACTGGTTATCTGCCTGTGAAACAGATTTTGAAATATTTGGAATTGTGTTTCTGGTCACACTGAAATACAAAATTTTTCATTTTTAGGTCCCCTGCCCCCTTACAGTACTCACTTACTGTACTGATCAGGGGAAAGTAACAGTTACTTCCCTTGATCAGTAAGAGTAGCTATGTGCGTGGGGTAAAAGTATTTGATTACATATTGTCTGATATCAGATAAGAAAACGTTTAAGAATACAATGTTGAAAGGTACACATGTGTTCTATGTCTGCCTTCGGGAGGCTGCCTATAAATTTATTTATTACTCAGCTTATTTTTCTTAAATTATACATCGGGTCTATATGCATGATATAGTGGTAATGTAAAACTGTAGGTTATAAACCACAGGTAAAATAAATAGGGTAGATATTATATAAGTTAATATTATCAATTAATGGGTACTTGTCGATTTATTTTTACGCACCATATGACTTGTTAATTGGAAGTTTAGGAAAATATTATAAAAGGTATAAAGCTACATGTATAACTTAAAGAAACATATTGTCATTCTAAAGACAGTATTTCTAAAAAAATCATTTCGACCTGTACTCTAAAGACTTTAAACAGTTGACTAGTTCGTAAAATTTAAATATCACTATCTTGCGTCAAAATAACTTAGTTTTAAAAGATGCTTTCCATGTTGAAGGCTCAGTGAGAATGTCGAACTCTGACAACACAGACCCATCATCTTAAACTCGGGAAAAACAGTTCTCTCTAATAATCAGATTATATTGCCTATCTTGGCGAATCGATTTGTCCGAGCTCGGCCATGTTATGCTTGTGAAATCATTTTACATTCTGTTTCTTTCAAGCGTTCCTCTACAGTTGATGATCACAGACCCGTAAGATTTAAAGTGTGCCGCGCCGGAGTAAATGATCGGTAGCAGAACCTTAGAACGTGTGTATAACTTCTTTATATTGAGAGTGGCCATCACAGTGGCGACCTGGGAATGTTATAAATAATATGTAAAAAATGTTACTTTAAAAGCACATTATCCCTCGGAAAATTATCTTAATCTTATCCTTATCTTAACAAAGAGCACACATGAGTTTAACAATGTTTGAATAACGGTTTTAGAACATGTAATATACTAAATTCCTGTAAAAAGTAGCACTAGATGTGAAATTATTTTACATAAATCTAGCAAAATATAAACAAAGAAGTATTTTGACTTCCATACAAAATACCAAAATCAATATAACTTTACTAAAGTAATAAACAATATTTCAGGTACTTTTCGAAGGAGCGAAATTCTGAAAACTATAATAGAATACCAAAAAATAAAAAGCTTTAGAGTAATGAAATTAAAAGCATTTCTAGGGCATAAAATCTAATCATATTTCAACCATACTTTCTATATAGATGTATAATTATACATGTCATTGTTAACATGATTTTTTGTTGATAATAACTTTTTTAATATAGAGGTATATCCAACAATATGATACAAATAATTTTAAACAAAATGTAATTTTATAGAATTTTTCGGTACAGGTATATAAATTTTAATTACACAAACATCTTCAGGTTTAGAGTCAATACTGTTATTATCTTGGAATGCAGGTATGAATATCACATTTGATCATCAATCATTTAGTTTCTATGCCATTTATTGTACTTTAAATGTCCTGATATAAATACGTAAATTATATAATCTAAAAATAGCTGCAGTATCATTGGTTAAAACAGTAGTCAACAGAACAAATCATAAAATAATATACATTAGGTGTAGTATCATATTCAGTGGCTGAATTGGGCTTTTTCAATCTAGAAATATAAGCAGACTCTTATACAATGACCATACAGCATAGGCTATTCACTACGCGTGTGCATAAAAAACAGAAGAAAAGGTGATCCCTCGGAAGCTTTAATCACAACAAAATAACGAGTAAATTGCAGACTCGGTTCGATTAAATCTGTATATGAGGTACATGAGGGATAATGAAAAAATGTAACCTCCATCGAGACCCCTAAAACTTAATTGTTGTATTCTGTTCTTTATTACATATTTCTCGATTCAAAACTAGCATACCTCACATTAATGATAATCGGTTTCACTACAGAGACAAATGCATTGTTTACGTTCCGATAGCAAATGAAAGTGTGATGTCATCATTTTAAGTGTTTCTTTTTCTCGCGCTTTAATAATGAAAAACAGTCAAATGCTGATTCTGTTTTGGTATTCCTTATAAGGCTTTATTTTCTGTGATTTATTTTCAAATCTTAAGCTGATCATATAATAAAACAATTATTGACGAATGATCCATTGAATATGATGTGATATTCAGCAATAAAATGTATCGACCAGATCAATGTTGTAGACAGAAATGTCCAGGAAGGTGTCCACCAGGACGAATTCAGAGTGTAGATGAGTGCATTGAAATTGTACGGCAAATGTTCATCAAAATTCAGACAAGCGCGGAAACAGACAGAAATCTTTAATATTCTTTCCTGACCACGTCTTGATATATAAGCACAAATACGCGACACTTTCATTATCAGAATCAACACTTTGACTAATATATGAATTCATGTAGGTTTGATGTTGATCAACGAGTTTCGCTTCTGTGTCGTTGATCCGTTAATAGGAGGGAAAAGATTCTTCCTTTGTCCAATTTTTTGACTTCTTCCAACATCCCTTGTATGATTCTGACCTTGTTGTATTATCAGTTTTTCAACGTTACGTAATATTATCCTTGTTTGATTGTCTCTATCTTCAATCCTATCAAGCAGATCATTTTTCATTGCTGCCATATCAGCTTTATGCCTTTTCCTAATTTTTCGAAACTCTTCAGACAAATTGTCATTCATTTCTCTAGCTTTGTTTATTTGTTCTTCCTTTTCAGCTACCGTGTTCTCTAGTGAAAGAATTTGTTTCCTTAGTCTATTCATTTCTTCTTCCATATAGGCTGACCGTTTAAGCAATTGTTTGTCATACTCCTCTTTTCTGTCATTGCCAACTTTTCTCTCACGTTCTATTTTATCCTCCATATCTTTTATAGCTTTTCCAAGTTTTTCTTTATTTCCTTTTAATCTCCTCATCTCTTCTTCTTGCTTTTCAACCTTTCGAAACATTTCTGACACGCGTTTGTCATGCATCTTTTTCAAATTGTGAGTTTCTTTCTTGTGCGTTCGAATCAAATCCTTCATTTTTGCATTCATCGTGGTTAAATCGTGCTTTAGATTTTGATTTATTTCATAAAGATATCTTTTATTCGGTTTAGATGTGTACAATGTAGTTGTTTCTCGAATCATATTCAGTTCTTTGTTTAAGTTACCAGAAACCATCACATAGCCAGATCCCTGAAATGAAATGTGTTATCTGTTTGTGCTAATATTCAAAACTTATTTCATGATAAGAATATTTTTGCAAGTGAATTTAAAAGATTAATGAATATTGTAAATGAATATTTGTATCTATTTAAAAGGCGGCAAGTAATATATATACTTGCTTGTGTCAGTCTTTAAAACAATGTTTTACATTGCTTTAGTTATGAAGATTTTCTAGCTTAATATACGAGTAAGAATATTAGATTGCACAAATTCAATTATGCACTTATTTTATTGTTATTTTATGTACAAAGAGCTTGTTAAATAAAAACGACAATGCACTGAATAATTGAAATAACTACAAAACTTTTTGTTCATTACACGTGTTTTTCGGGCAATAAAACAGTTATAAGAACATACCACTGAGCTTTCAGTAGCCATGATGGTTTTATAGTCCTTGTAGTCAGTCTAACACAATTGATCTTTAACTGGAATTAAAAACAGAAATCAATGATGTCATGTTATATATGTATATATTTCCTCTAAAAAATATTTTAAATGTCATGTGATTCTAATTTTAAAAAAGTGATTAACTAAATTGTTTGTTTTGTTTTTGTTGTTGTTTTTTTTCATCACAAAATAATATAATTAACAGATAAGAAGTCATGTATTTAAACACAATGAATATCTTAAGAAACAAATATATTTCAAAAGCCCATTACACACCCCGAATGCTATCTTTTTTATTTCTCAAAAATCTTTTTCAATTTTTGTATCTTGTTTCAGTTTCCAAACAAATTACTCATTTATTTTCCATATACGACATAAACTATATTTCCCTCTAGATCTTTGGCTCTTTATAATTGCAGTGAATTGGTATTTTGTATGGACGTCAAAATCCTACTTTGTTTAGGTTTTGCTACCTTTATGACACATCTATCATTTTTTTATTCGTTTATAATACTAAATGCAACACATGTTTACTCTTTCTATAGAATTAGAAAAAATAAATATTTCTGATGCATAATGTTTCTATTGTCTCCTCTGTAAAGTCCTGTTTTACCATTACAAACCATGATTGCAAAATTGCTATTTCTATACTTTAAAAATCTGTATAACTCGTTTAATATTATTAAATTGTGTTTACTTATTTGTGTCCCCTTAACTTTTGATATTTTTATGTCACAATAAACTTAAAGAGTGGAATACGATTTACCTCTGAACATTATGCGAGCTTGTTTTAAGTATTATTTAGACGTACGATGCTTTTCACGTACAGAATGATTCGTTAAAAATGAAATTGTGTGTGATAAAAGTATCAAAACGTAAACAAAGTGGCTTTTTGTTTCCATAATTTCATTAATGACCAAGATGCAAAAAACGGCCAATGAGTATCGTTTCAGACATACAAGTTTACATACAATGCTTATGAAAATAAATATAAAATCACGGTGGCTTACTGGGTCTTTTAAGGAGAATTATCATTGATAATCATTTATAGTTACAGGTTTTTGAGATATGTCTGTTGTTCATTTCACACTACATAAAAATGATAAATAAATGATATTATTTGTTGGTAAAAGTATAGTTTTTGTAAAATGAACTTAAAGTTATTATTTCATTTTTGTATGCTTTGACTTTGATCTTTCTAGATATTATATGTTTTATTTTTAGTTTTGAGAGGAACACAAACAAAGCCTTATATTTGTTAAAAAAACATCTATATCGATAATATATAGCTGATGTCATTTTTTTCTACAACTTAACATTCCAATGGCATCGTGCACCGTCTGTAACTTATGACCATACTAAATCACCCAAAGAAGCTTAACCATGAAAGTTATATACTTTTTTCAATATAATATTGCTATATGAAACATGCTTATTGGCACGCAATAAAACATGCCTGGTACTTGATTCAAAATTAATATTGTCAAAGAAAAATATCTTACCTCTAGAAGTAAAAATATAGAAAAATAAACCTTTTAAATCGTTTTTCCTTGGATTGTATAGATTTATTGAAAGTTTAGTAAGCGAACATAACATTTAAATATTTCACACAAAGTAATCGGTTTTCTAATCACCGACTATCAATAAAATTATACTCTCTTTTGTTTTATACGATTTTAACACCTTTATATTATTATTATGTGGCGTAAATGAAACAGTAGTATCTTATTTCACTGTCACCTATATGCTCTATGTCACAAACAAAAGGTAAGTCATTCTAGCAGGGGTTTAAATTCAAAATGTTATTTTGAATTTTTCGTTTAGTTCCGTGGACAAACGGATACTATGTTGACGTCAATGTAAATGCCGACGAAAATTTTGCGACATTATATATGAGTATTCTTTTGATTAGATGTTTATCAGAGGAGAATGGGACATAATTTGATAAAAAAAATATGTTCACAGTTACAATAGAATAAAGAACAGCATATGCATTTACATAAACAACTTCACATTATACGGTATTTAGTTTAAATGAGATTCATGATTTTGCGTATGTTCAATACTAAAAATATTGAACGAGTTGAATAGAATCATTTTATGCTGGCCTCTTTTACTGAACGAGATGAATAAAATCATATTATGCTGGCCTCTTTTACTGAACGAGGTGCATAAAATCATATTATGCTGGCCTCTTTTACTGAACGAGATGAATAAAATCATATTATTCTGGCCTCTTTTACTGAACGAGATGAATAAAATAATATAATGCGGGCCTCTTCTACTTAACGAGATGAATAAAATCGTATTATGCAAGCCTCTGCTTTATTCAACTTGTTCAATAAATACCGTAACGAATTACACACGAAAATAGTATTCGATTTATCACATATCTAAAATAAGAACGGTTAGCAGTTTACAGAAGTAGGTTATTTTATACTGTAACTAGCATTTATGTTACGTTTGTATAATATTGCAAATAGATGTATAATCTGATACATAAAATTATTAAAACAAACAATTTACCGAAAGAATGGGGATACGTATACAATGCATATTACTTTTAAATAGTAATATAACCTACTGTTTTGAGGGATGTGTGATTTATTTTGGATGTGCGCCATACCTGAGTTCCTTGACCTTAACAAGGAACATATAAAGAAGACATTTCATGGCTTCCCTGAAAGCATGGCTCATACATTATTCAAGTTAATGAACCGTTATAGATCTTTATCTTCATATAAAATGTCATTGCCATATTTTTTACGTAAATTGTCAAATATAATGTTTATGGAAGATTTGCTGCAGAATGCACATGTGGAAATGCTACTTTTGTCTCTATGGACATCGTATTGTAAAATGTCTATAATACTTTTATTGTTTCTGATTGAATCTAATATTCTTTAAATTTAGAAAAATCTGGCAAGATGGTAGAGCTACATCTAAGGACCAGAAACAAACGTTTGTTTAAGACTTGTAGGGATTTGCCACAAAATTGCCAACTGTCTTTACTATTTTAATAAGCACCAGAACAAACACACAGTTCTTTCAATTTTATTCTGTTTTATTTAAGCAGATTAAGAGAAATTATTGTTACGAAAGACCATTATGATTTGGTTTGGGTTTTTTCTGTGTGTTGTCTTTGATTTTTATTTTTATTTGTTTGTTTCTTTTTCTGTTGTTGTTGTTGTTGTTGTTGTTGTTGTTGTTGTTGTTGTTGTTGTTCCTGTTGCTTTTGTTGTTGTTGTTCTTGTTGTTGTTGTTTGTATTTTTTAATATATTTTTTTTATTTATTTATCTATTTATTTATTTTTATTTGGGGGGGTGGGGGTCTTTTCGGTGGGGCTTAAAGCTGTTGTTTATTTTTCATCCAATGAAATGACCTAGAAAATATTTTTGATTGTCAATTCCGCATAAAATACTTTAAACAGTGTTTGTTATAGTCATACAATTACCCGATGATAAAATGATTTAAATCAGCTCAAAATAAGCGACGTGGGTGGAACTTTGATCTACATACCGTATCGTATAATATACGAGAATAAACGCGACGTTTAAATAACTGGTCCAATCACGCTTTTGAGGACAGTTTATGCAAAATAACCTATAGAAATAAAGATATACATGGTTCCATTTAAATGTCGTGTTTATTAGGATTTACAAAATGAAGGTCAACGAATGAATCAGATGGTAATAACAAAAAACTAAACGTTTTAACTCTGCTTTATAAATCTTCAATCGTCTAACTATTTGTAAACTTTGTAAATCGAATACCACTTCTCTAGGTAATAATCCTTATCACGATTTATGACGTTATGACAAGGAAATTGTTAAAGATCCTGTTACTCAATTTTTTATGGCTTTTTATCATACATATAATGATCAAATGAAGATTTATCAATAATATAAGTTCCAAAAAGCATTATTTGTAAGTATATTACCGAATTTTCATTTCATGTTAATAAAGGGAGGTAATTCAAAATTTATTTTCTATAAAGTCTAAGTCAAATTTTTCATAAAGAAATGAAAGCATATTTATTAATGATTACATATAATGGGGAGAATTTTTTGCAGTACAAACTTTACATATTCTTCGATTTTTGAAAATTATTTTGGAAGCATAATTATATATACAAATTCACTCGAGTATGGTAACAACCTTAATTACAACATACAGGATCTGTAAATGTTTGTCCAACTTTTTTCGTCCAATAAAAATGCTCATGTTATAGAAGTTCCGTCATGGGGACTCCGTGGCCGAGTGGTTAAAGTCGTTGACTTGAGATCACAGGTCCCTCACCACTGTAGGTTCGATCCTCACTCGGGTCGAAATCTTTCATGTGAGGAAGCCATCCAGCTGGCTTACGGAAGGTCGGTGGTTCTACCCAGGTGCCCGCACGTGCCTGAAATAATGCCCGGAGGGGCACCTGGGGTCTTCCTCCACCAATAAAGCTAGAAAAAAATCGACGACAAATCTCGGCGGGACGCTCTAGGATGACCCGACTTGAGTGTACGGTCGCCCATATGGGCTTTCCGGCGGCGACCTTAAATAAACGCATCAAAAAAAAAAGAAAAAAAAGTTCCGTCAGTCTATCCTCAGTAGAGTTTTTTTAGCATTTATTAATCCCTCTACCTGGACAAACGCTACGCATGCATAGAAAATGTGACAGAAACTAAGTAAGACCCAAATAAGGAAAATATTAAATGTCTTAATTAGCTACAGTCGCTCGCTACTCTGTCCCCGTTTTAGCTGTTTAACACGTTTAATTATGTTTATTATATTCGACTATTACATCGATTACAATGTTTTATTTTGAAGTCATTGCTATATTTAGATTTGAAACACACACGTCATTTACACGCTTTTTGTGGGGTTTTTTTTCTTGCTATTTTTTTTCTCAGGAAAACCGTTGAAATCATGGTTTAAAATCAAGAAATCATTATATATTTGCCAGTAGTGATGTTCAAAAATTGTATAACAAAATTTATCATATACAGCCATTAATTGCCGACAAAGGTTTGAACGATTTATCTGAAATACAAGTAAGTTATATTTTATCTTATATCATTTTAATTTAATATCTGTTTTGTTTTGCACGGGTTTAAAATTATTCAACTAGTGGCGTTTACTATTTCTGTATCTAGTTAGTGTTTTCATATTTTTTTATTTCAAAATTTATAATTATTATGAATGTGCTTCATATAATGGTAATGAACAATAAAAATAAATATTAAGTTTGAAATTTCAGATGCATTATTTTAAAGTACAACAGTATTTTCAAAAGTCAGTATCATTTGGAGGAGGCATATTTTTGTTTGACTTCTTGCAATATTTGTATAATCGTTAACTTTAAATGACTCAGTGAATGGGCCTTCAATGGGCACATTTTCCATAATATTTCAAATAGTGATTAAAATACTAATAAAAAGAACATCAGAAATGTGTCATTTAGATTATCTTATAAAATATTTTCTTGAATGGACATTTATATGAGGAATAATATTATATTGTTTTGGAACAATTTTTCATTTGCTATATAGAGATATGTTGTATCAGATTATGTATCTTTCACTTTCCAACATCCATATATGATTTCCTCGCGGTTTACTATAACATATGGTAGTAGTAACTACTTGAAAGGAATTGGCCTATATAACATGTATAATTGAAAGGTATGAACTACAACAAATAATTACGTTGATTTAGCATCACAAATAAAAAAAACACGAAAACTTTGTACATAGATGTTGTTGGCAAATGTGAGATACATGATCTGATAGTACATTGTACATATATTTATATAGAAGATAATATGTTGTTTCAGTGCAAAAAAAGAAGTTTTTATCACTAATCATAAAAATTTATACTAAATCACTAGGACCTGAATCAACATTTTGTCAAGCAATATTTCACTAGATTATCCAAATGATACATTTCTATAGTTTTATCAATAAAAATACTTTCGGAAAATGTGTCGATTATACCCTTTTTACTTTAAACAATGTCATTATTTATCACATTAGAGATCTTCCTTTATGGACCAACTCACTTTAAACTGGAGGGGAGTACATCTAGACTCTCCTTTTTGTTATGTAATGCTTAAAATGCTTAAAACAACAATCCTCGTGATTTCATGTTTGGTAAACTTCAACGAAAATTCAAAATACTTTATTAATTTGTCAAATGATCAAATTAATTGATTAAGGTTATCTTTAGCCACTTATCAAACTAACATGTATTTTATAATACAAAAAAATACAAATATTAAAAAATAGACATAAATTTTACACGTGTTATGTATTTTAAAAGATAGTTAGTGTTGTTCACCTCCAGAACAATTCACTAAATACCCTTTGGATTTAAAAAGTTAATTCCTATATTGAACTGTCTTCACTTGTTGAACAAACGAATTTCGTATTTCAAAAAAATCATACCAAATAGCGTACATATATTAACATATATTGATAACATTTAAAGGTGTAGCTATTTTTCAATGATCTCGATATTTTAGTTAATATTTAAGTTAAAACTGGGAATAGTGTCCTTATGTAGGCTCTGTAAATTTTCCATTCGCCTACTAGTTTTTTGTATATCATCAAAAAATAAATGGATAAAGTTTAAACCTCCTGTCCTGTCCTGATACTGAATTACAAATATTTTGGCTGACGTATTGAAATTAGCACAATAGTATTACGAAATTTGGCAGACCTAGTAAGTTTAATGTGAGGAAAATCAGCGTGATCTTAAAATCAATTACAATGATAGCTTATGTCTTAATGAGCTGTTTATGTAAGTAGAAACAATAAGTTTCGTAAACATTTTTATTCATTTTTTTAAACATGACTTAATTAATTCCTACTGTCATTTTAGATTTATAAATCCGTCAATAAACCTGCAGTTTATTTGCCAACAGTGATACCACATGTATCTACAGATTATTATCCCTAGTATGCATAGTTTTGTAGTTAACTAAATTTAAACTGGTTTTTTATTAAATACAAATAAAAAATAACTTATCAAATGAGGCTGAAAATGAGATTTACTCCAAATATGTATAAAAAATGAAATACCTGTGCATATCCAGGACAAAATAACACTTTCGTAAAGTTACATTCCATACGCAAAATTAGTTGTTTTTATTACGATCTAGTGAAAGCATGCGAAAGTGGCTCTCTATCACCTGTATATATCTTCCTCTTTCAAGTCGTTTTCTTAGCAGAAATGTCAGCTCTAAAATAAGAAGAAATTTAATACAGACAATTTACTTACATTTATGCGAAGCCTTTGATAATGATTTTACTTTGCATTTTGTTTTGTTCCAATTGTTCAAAGGCATTGCTTTATTTTCAGTAGTACTACACACTGTTTTTACGGAATGACAAACATTTTAGATTTCATAATCAAAACTGTATCAGCACATCTGTAGATGTTTCTTAATTTAAATGATGCGCCCATTTCAAATCAATGGCATTTGCATAATATATTGGAAATAAACTTATCAACAACTCCCAGCATTAAATTACAATTTCTTTACATGTCTAGTTTCTTAGCGTAAGTTAGACCGAAATACCGTATCCGTTCTGTTTTCTCATACTTTTGTGTTCGAGGTCCTTATCCGTAGACTGACGGAAAGGGCCGAGTAGTTGCGATTGTGTTTTGGGCGTACCTCGATATCGTGACTTGCATTTATTTATTTTTCTGTATTTCTTTTCTTTTCCAGTACACAACTTAAATTGAGAGGGAGGATATATATCAAAGATGTCAATTTATTCAAAAAGCGAATTGGACGTAAGTTTCACTCGTCTAAATTAATTCCGTTTATTGTGTTCCTTGGGGTACAGTTTTGCAATTTATATTATTTCTTAGTCTTCATAAATATGTATCTTTTGATAGTTGATCATAAACGTTTTGGTTTCAATTTTCCACAGCATAAACAATGTAAATTTGTGTTTGAATTGCGATTTTCTTCCACATTTCAGGACACTTCATATTTGATTGTTAGTGCCCCTCCCCTTTATAACAGACGTTTGGATACCTGTACGAGTAGTTTGAATATATATATGAAAAACCAGATTGGAAACAAGTCAGAGTCATGAATAAAAGCTTATCTAATCAGATTCAAGCTTTAAAGAATGACCTGAATAAAAAGACAAAAGAACTTGAAGTCTTAAAAACTGAAAGGAAAAAAGAAAAGGATGAAAAAAAGAAGCTTAAAAGAGAAATGACACTGATAAAACATGATCTTTCAACAAAAAATGAGGAAATGAAAGCAAAAGAAAAAAGCCATATGGAAGAAATACAAGCGTTAAAGTTTGAAATAGAATCGCTTGAGACAACTGAAAGAAAATTGAGAGAAAAAATCAAAGCTTTAGAGGAAAACAATGACACAGAGGAGTATGAGAGGGAGAGACAAACCATGTTAAAATCTGAAATTGAAATAAAGGAACTTAGAGAGACAATCGAAGGTCTTGAAATGGCACTAAAAGAAAAAGATCAACTCTTAGAGAATAAGGTAGCAGAAGCTTTCATCATGGAAAAGGGCTTTGAGAAAATGACAGGAGAAATGGCTAGCTTACAATTAGGTCAAAAGGAAATGAGGAATCAATTCATGGAGGAAATAACGCAGGTAAAGCACATAATGCAAGCTGCTTTTTCGGCCAGTCAAATTTGCCCCGTGAGTCATTGTCAAGCACAAATGCAGTACCCAAAGCGAGAAAAAGCTGATGAATTCTTACCTCCGATAATAAAAAATAAACAAGACAAACAAGACAAACCATGGAGACATTAATGAAATGATTGCTAATTGAGGTTGTATATTATTTTGATGTTACTGTAAATACTATTTGTTAGGCTCATTTTTGTAATGACAAACAACAAGGCTTCTTTAGAAATTAGCGAATCTTGAGTCACAAAAGCCCTCAAAATAATACACATCGTGTGTTAACAAATGAAAGCAGTAAAATAACAACGTGTATAATCATTCTTGCTTACATTTATTTCTCTGTTGTACAAATTGTTTTTCACATTGATTGAGTAACCACTCGAACTTAAAATTCATATAAAGATTGTAAATGTGTCATTATTATACATATATACTGTGCTCCTCTTAGTTCACGGTACTTAACACTTTAAAACAGTAAAGAAGACAAAAAATAAACTTACACTACAAAAACTTTCATAAACTGTATCATTTAGTCATTTTTCTGCTATATGACACAAGGAAACAACAATATATTCAATCAAAATAAGTTTTAATTTGTCAGATGTAGACCGTGTGTCGGCCATTTTGAAAACAGTATGTCATCATTTAACTCGCGGTAACGGTGTTTTATTTCAGTTTTTTTCATGTTTCAGTTAAAATTTCTTCATGTTATTTTACATAATTTTAAATATTAAAAGTATCTTTACATTGTAACTCAAAATTTTTCTTTCAACAAACAAGAACATTGAGAAAATGATGATTGTTTCAAACGTATGCACAAATTTAATGGACTATTGTTGTTTTTTGCAGAAGTTTGTAAAATGTTGTTCAGTTTTACGTAAAAATCTATAGATTTAAATTATTTTGCACAAAAACTTTGTTGTTAAGGTGTTTGAATAAAATATGTCAGTTCTGACCAATTTTAACACTTGTCACATGAAAATATGCCATTACCGTGAGATAAGTGATGACGCGGAATTAGTTATGTTGAGTATACATATTAAGTTACATTTCGGAGATCTGGAGCTGTTTTTTATTGTTGTTTTTCTTTTGTACCTTTTTGTTTATTTGTTGTTGTATTTCTTATTTACTTATTTTTCTAGCATTTATTTATTCATTTATTATTATCATTTTGTTTTATTATTATTTTGTTTTTTTAGGGAGAGTTGGGGGTTTGGGTTATTTGTTGTTGTTTTATTTCCTTATGCTGTGCGTACTTCTGTATCAACATGATGAAATAAATAATATTTGTATTGAAGTGAAAGAGTGTTGGAATTATTGGCAAATAGAAACAATCCGGCAATTGTAAGATCACCCTTAACAAAAAGTCTAGCAAATGTCACGTACAAAAATGATACATTTTCTTACATGAAAGAACAATTTGCTTTTTCTTTTTTTGATTTATTACATATACATTGTATATGGTGTTAATAATTTTGCTTCCTCCTCGCCAAGCACTTTTGTTATCCCGATTCGATGCGGTACCCGCTGGATATGCAGTACCAAACTCCGCGCACCGGTTACGCTACGGCCAGTAACCCTGTAAGGGGAGATCACTGCGTAGGAGATTGGTGCAGTACTTGTGTGTCTCGTACATATGCTGTCCATCCGACTTGATAAACGCCCAAAACTGACACTGATGAAGACTCGTATTATTTCCGTCTGTTCATGGTCGGTACGGTATTAGTAAACCGTCCGTGCCACGCTAGCATCCGCTAAAGCAAAATCAAACATTAAAATTTTAGATACTTATATGAATTAGTGAAATGTTAAAAGAAACAGATGTGGGCCTAAGATTCTCAACACATGTTAAGACCAAGTGTAGAACTGCCATGTTAAATTATTTGAGAATAAAGAGCATTCGCAAATATCTGACTCAGGACGTCACGAAAATCCTAGTACTGTCGCTTGTAATCTCACATTTGGATTATTGCAACGCTATATTGTTTGGCATTTCAGAAAGTGAGTTACAGAAATTACAGCGTATCCAGAATATGTGCGTTAAACTTGTTTTGCAACGCGGAAAATATGATAGTTCCAAAGACTCTTTGTTGGAACTGCATTGGTTACCAATTAAAGCTAGGATCAATTTTAAAATACTATGTACAATGTATAACTGTTTTATGGGCAATGCTCCGGTTTATCTAACAGAACTGTTAAAAAAAGTTAAAAATTTTCAAAAATTCTATTTTTTTTAAAAAATTTGTTTTTTTTTTTTTTTTTTTTTTTATTTTTTTATTTTTTATAAATTTATTTTTAAAAAATTTTTTTTTAAATTTTTTTTATTATCTTTTTTTTTATATTTTTTTTTGTTTTTTTTTAAAAAGGGGGTTTTTGGGGTTATTTTGTTGTTTTTTCCTTTTATCCTGTCCCCGTACTCTAAAAAAAACCCAAACATTGTTTTAAATTTTTAAATAATTTAATTTTAAAAAAAAAAGTGTGGGAAATTTAAAATGGCCAATGTAATGTTTTTTTTGAAAAAAAAAATTCGAAAATTTGTAAGGCCCAACCCTTTTAACAAAAAGTTAGGGCAAAAAGTATTTTAAAAAAAAATAAAAATACTTTTTTTTTCCCAAAAAAGGGAAAATTGTTTTTCCCTTTTTTTGAATTTTTTACTTTTAAAAAAACTTTTTAAAAATATTGGTTTGTTAATTTTTTTGGGCTTCCCCTTTTTCCTCGAAGAAAACTTTTTTTTTAAATTGGATTTTTTTTCCCCTTTGGAAAAAATTTTTAAACCAAATTTTTGACCTTTTAACTCTCGGAAAAAACCCTGAAAAAAAAGGGAATTTAAAAAAATGCAAAAAATTTTGATTTTTCCCTTTTTTGTTGTCTCGGTAATTATGCTGTAAGATTAAAATAAAAAAACTAAAAAACTTTTTTTACTTTTAATTATTTTTTTTTTTTTTTTTTTTTAAAAATTTTTTTATTTTTTAACTTTTTTTACAGGGCTGAATTTTAAAAGGGAAAATCAAACTTTTTTAAAATTTTTTAAATTTTTTAAAAAATAAATATTTTAAAAAAGGGGTTTTAAAAAAGAACGGGATTTTTGTTATTAGGGCTTATGGGAACATTAATTTTTAACATTCGTCAAGGGGTGTATGGTTTCACAAGTAATTAAAATAGGGTGCCCAAACGAGAAAACAATGGGCAAACTATAAAAATTAAAATGCATCTTTCGAAGGGGATAAAAGTTGTTGGAGCCTACACATCACAGCCAAGCCGTACAAAATGAATTAAAAAAGAAACCTTTCATATTCATTAATTTCAAAACAACCAACTATAAAAAAACTATAAAAATAGAGTGGGAAAAAGAAGGACAAATATATCACAAAAAATTTAACGTCGTTTTTGAAGATGTCTAGTCCCCTTCTTTGGGGTTTTTTACTTCGCAATCGTGTTTATGGGGGGGAGAGGATTGAGGGTTTTTTAAAGGCCATCAGGAAAGATGGCACGAAACATTTTTGGCCGGGTTTTGCACAGGTGCAAACCCGGGTTATTTTTGGTGATTTGGGCGGGGGGTCGGGGGAAAAATTTTTGTAAATTTCTCGACAATTAACACAGCCTTTTGATATTTGCTTTAAGTTTGACGTGTGGTCCATAAGTGGTTTCGTTTCACAATTTTTCAGTTTATTCTTTTTTAAATTTTTTCAAAAAATTATTTTTTGTTTTTGGTTTTTTTTTTTTTTTTTTTGTTTTTTTTTTTTTTTTTTTTTTTTTTTTTTTTGTTTGTTTGTTGTTTTGTGTTTTTTTGTTGTTGTTGGTTTTGTTGTTTTTGGGTTGGGGGGTTTGGTGGTTTTTTTGTATTTGTTTTTTTTTGATTTTTTTTATTTTACTTTTGTTTTTTTGGGGGGGGCTTGGTGTTGTTTTTTTTTGTTCTAAAAACACCTAAAAATATTCTGTTTTCAATTCCGCAAAAAATACTTTAAAAGTGCTTGTTATAGTAAAAATTACCAATATAAATGATTTTAATTAATCAGCTAAAAGAATGACGTGGGTGGAATTTTTTGACCTACTTTCGTATGCACGGGGAAAAACGCATTTTAAATAGATGGTTCTATAAACGCTTTTGGGGACAGTGTTGCGAAATATTGAAAAAAAAATTTAGACATTGGACGAAAGGGAAAATAAAGTTTTATATCTTTTTTAAATGGGTGTTTATTGGGATTTAAAAAATTAGTTCACAAAATAAATCAATGAAAAAAAAAACTTTTTTAAAAAGCTGTCAACCCGCTCACTTTTTAAATTTTAAACGTAAACTAAGAAAATTTTGTAAATCAAACCATTTTCTAGGTAATTTTAACACCTCCTTTTCACGAAAATGAGTAGGCAAACAAAAAATTGTTTTATTTTTTTTAAATTTTAAAAAAAACCATTTTTTAAAAGGGCCCCGTCATTATCCTCCGGGTAAATTTTTTTAAAAAGCTTTAATTATCCCTCCCCATAGTGGAAAAGGTCAAAAATAAGTAATTGACAAAAAATAAGGAAAATATTAACGTTTAAATTTTAACTCAGCCGCTCCTCGCTGCCCCGTTTAGCTGTTTAAAAAGTTTTAAATTTTTTTTCTTATTTGCCTAATAACATTGTTTTCCCAATGCTTTTTATATTTCTTTTTTATAGTCATGCTTTTTTAATTTAAAAAACACCCAGCCCATTTACCTTTTTTGTTGGGGTTTTTGTTGCCTTTTTTTCCGTTTTTTAAATTGGGGTTTAAAATTTTAAGAGGGGGTTTTTATATCAAGAAATCATTAGATATTCGCCAGGAATGATGTTCAGAAATTGTATGACTAAACTTATCATCGAAGAAATTTAAATACAGCCTTTTTTGGGCCAAAAATTTAAAAATTATCTAAAATACAAGTAAGTTTTTTGTTATTTTATACCCTTTAAATTTTAATATTGTTTGTTTTGCGGGTTTAAAATTTAATCATGGTGGCTTTAAACTTTTTTGACTAGTTAGTGTTTTTCATATTTTTTTTTTCAAAATTGAAAATTTAATTATAAATTTGTGCTTCATATAATGATAATGAACAATAAAAAATTTAAAATATGTTTAAATTTTTGATGCATTTTTTTAAAATTTTCAACAAATTTTTCAAAATCAGTATCATTTGGGGCAAATTTTTGTTTTGACTTCTTCCCAATATTTATAATCGTTAAAATTTTTAATTGACAAAAGTGAATGGGCCTTAAAAGGCACCCTAAACATTTAATATTTTCAAAAAATGATTAAAATACTGATAAAAAAACTTAAAATGTGTCATTTAGATAGTTTATAAAATTTTTTCTTGGGAAAAAATTTAAAATTTTTATTTTTTGTTTTGGTTTTCAATTTATTTTTTTGTACATGAGATAGTTGTTTAATTTTTTATTTTCACTTTCAACATCCAAAAATTATGATATTTCTGGGTTTACTATAAAAATTAGGAGAGTAATTTAAAATTTAAAATTTTTAAAAAAACATAATTTTTTGAAAAAATAATTACAACAAAAAAAAATTACGTTGATTTAGATCAAAATAAAAAAAAAAACAAAAACTTTGAAAATGGTGTTTGGCAAGTGAAAAGATCATGATCTGTTGTACATTGTAAAATTTATTTTAAAAAAAGATTATATTTTTTCGTGCAAGAATTGTTTAAAACCTTTAAATTTAAAAAAATGTTTATCTAAATTCACTTAGAATGAATAAAAAAATTTTTCAAGGGAAATTTTAAAATTATAAAATTTGAAAAAAATTTTTTTATAGTTTTTTTTCAATTATTTGAAAACTTTCGGAAAATGGGTGTCATTATACCCTTTTGATGTAATTAATTAAAAATTTTATTACATAAGGATTTTTCCTTTAAATTATTAAAAATGAAGGGGAGTAATTTACCTCTTTCTTTCCTTTAATGTTTTAAATGCTTAAAAACCAACAACCTTTTGGATTTCTTTTTTGGTAAACTTCAAAGAAATTTTTTTTTTAAAAAAATACAAAATTAAATTTTTGGGTTTTCAAAAATTGTTTTTAAATTTAAAAAAAAAAATTTTTTAAAAAAAAAAATTTTTTTAGGTTATTTTTTTAAAGGGCATTTTTTTATTAAAAAACCCCTTTCCCCCCATTGGGGTTTTAAAAAATTTTTTTTTAATGACAAAAAAATTTTTTACAAAAATATTTTAAAAAATAAAACTTTTAAATTACTTTTTTGTTTTGTTTTTTTTTTAAAAAAATAGTTAAAAGTGGTTTGGGTTAAAAAACCTTTTCGAAACAATTTCCACCAAATACCCTTTTTGGGGGGGGGAAAAAAAAAACCACCCCGATTTCCCTAACAAATAGCTTAAACAGAAAAAGTCCCGGACCGGGATTCAATCAAAAACGACCAGCGGGCCTAGTTTCGCGGCCTTATTGAAAAATAATAAACCCAGCAAAAAAATATGTTTTTCGTTTTCCTTTCCCCCACTAGATTTTTTTTTAAAAAAAAAGTTATCAAAAATAAATAGACCCGGGTTTAAAAAGTGTATGTAACTGTGTTTATTTACTTATCCCAAATTTAAAATTTTTGACAGACGTATTGAAAATAGCAAAATAAAAAATATTATAATTTGGGGGAGACCTAATAAATTATGAAGGAAAAACAGCTTCCAAAAAAAATAATTACAAATGATACCATCTCAAAATGGGCTTTTTTTAAATTAATGTTTCGTAACCTTTATGAAAATTTTTAAAAACTGATTTAAATTACTTCCTTCTATCATTTAAGAATTTAAAATTTTCTGGAATTTTAAACCAATCATGTACATTTGTAAATAGTATTTTTAAATTAAAATCTACAGAATTATTTGGGTCAAAAGCCATATTTTTGGAAGTTAAACTAAATTTAAATTAGTTTTTTTTTCCATTAAATACAAATAAAAAATAACTAATCAAATAAAAGGCTAAAAAAAATGAATTTTTTTTGAAATGAGATTTAAAAAAAATTTGCAGCTTTTTAATAAAAAAATTTTTTTAATAACAGACAATTTATTTACATTTATGCGAAGCCTTTATAATGAATTTTCTTTGCATTTTTTTTTTTCCCCAAATTGTTCAAAAGGATTTCTTTTTTTTTTAGTGTACCACCCCTTTTTTTTACGGAACCGCAAATTTAAAGATTTTAATAATCTTTAATGTTTTTTTTAATTTAAAATGAATCCCCCCATTTAAAATTTTTTGGATCTTAAATATATTTTTGAACTGGTTTTTTTGGGTTTTTTAGGGTATTTTCAAAAATAAAAAATCACTACCGCCCCCTAAACATGGTTTTGAATAGTAACGTAAAGGATTTTTATTGTTTTATATTTTATTTTTATTTTATTTGAAATTTGTTTGTAGTTTTTTGAATTATTGTTGGGGGGGTTAAGTTTGTTTTGATATCTTTAATTTATTTTATTTTTTTTTATTTTTTTTTTTTCCCGCATTTTAAATTTGAAGGGAAGGAGAATAAAGCTTATTATCAAAAAGAAATTTTATTTTTTCAAAAAAGGAAATTGGCTAACTTTTTTAAAATCGTTTTTATTTAAATTTTATTTTTTTTTTTTTTGGGTTTTCCTTGGGATTTTTTTCAATGAAGTTTTTCAAATAAAAATTAATATTTAAATAAAAATTTTAGTTTTTCTTTAAATTTTGTATTTTTTGATATTTTTGATATAAACGTTTTTGTTTTTTTAACTTTTTTCCACGCTTAAACAGTGTTTTTTTTTTTTTGTTTTAAAAATTGCGATTTTTTTTTCCCAGGTTTTCAATATTTTTTAAATTGTTGTGGGGGCCTTTTTTCCCCTTATAAACAGACGTTTGGGACACCTGCCGAGGTGTTTTAAAAAACATATTGAAAAAAACCCGATTGGAAAAACAATCAAGCTCTTTTAAATAAAAAGCTTTTACTAATTCGATTCAAGTTTTTTAAAGGAATCCCTTTAAAATAAAAAGAAAAAAGAACGGGAGGTCTTGAAAACCTAAAATTTTGAAAAAAAGAAAGGATGAAAAAAAAAAAGTTAAAAAAAAATGGGCCACTGTTTTTAAAAAACCATTTGATTTTAACAAAAAAAATAAAAATAAAAAAAAAAAAAAAGGAAATTGGAAAAAAATAAAAGGTTAAAGTTTGAAAATGGGGTCGCTTGGACAACTTGAAAAAAAAATTTTGTTGAGGAAAAAATCCAATTTTAAAAGGGGGAAAAACCAAGGGGCAAGGGGTATGAAGGGAAGAAAAAACATGTTAAAATTTTTGAAAGGAAATTTAAGAATTTAAAAGAGAAAATTTAAAAAAGGTTTTTTAAAAAATTTGGCCCATTTAAAAGAAAAAGTTTCAAACTTTGGGAAAAAAACGGGAGAACTTAATCATGGAAAAGGGGCTTTGGAAAATTTAAAACGGGGGAAAATTTTGGCGTTACAATTATCAAAAGGAAAAGAGGGAAATAATTTTTGGTTTTTTAAAATAACCAAGGTGAAATTAATTGGCAAAATTTTTTTCGGCCCGGTAAATTTGCCCTACATTTTCCCAAACACAAATCAGGTTTAACCCCAAAGCAAAAAAAGCTAGATTTTTAAATTTATTTTTGGAGCAGTTTTTTATGTTGTTATTTCCTTTTTGTTCTTTTTGGTTTATTTGGTTGTTGTCTTATTTTTTTTATTTATTTTTTTTACATGTATTCATTTATTGTTTATTTATTATTATTATTGTTATTATTATTATTATTATTATTATTTTATTATTATTATTATTATTATTGTTGTTGTTGTTGTTGATGTTGTTGTTGTTGTTGTTTGTTGTTGTTTTGGTTTTTGAGGTGTTGTTTTATTTCCTGATACTTCTGTATCAACATGTTAAATAAATAAAAAATATTTGTTTTGAAGTGAAAGAGAGTCTGATTTTAATGGCAAATAGGTAATGGTTGTGTGGATGAAAACAATCAGGCAATGATTGTAAGATAAGCCTGAACGAAATGTCTAGCAAATGTCACATACAAAACTTTTACTTGAAAGAACAATTTGCTTTTTCTTTATTGATTTATTACATATACATAATTGTGATTTGTGAATAGTGTTCATAATTTTGCTTCCTCCTCGCCAAGCACTTTTGTTATCCCGATTCGATGCGGTACCCGCTCGATATGCAGAACTTGTGTGTCTCGAACATTAGCTGTCCATCCGGCTTGACAACCATCCAAAACTACACCTGATGAAGACTCAGCTAGATTATTTGCGTCTGTTCATGGTCAGTACGGTAAAAGTAAACCGTACGTGCCACGCTAGCATCCGCTAAAGCAGAATCCAACATTAAAATTTTAGATACTAATATGAATTGGAAAGAAACGGTTGTGTTATTGCGGCGGTTATCATGAAACATTTAATGTGATACCTTCGCCAAGGGGTGTATGGTCCACAAGTAATTAAAATCGGTGCCCAAGCGAGAAAACAATTGGCAAACTTAAAAAAAGTGCATCTTTGGAAGGTGATAAAATTTGTTGAAGTCTGCACATCACAATCAAGCCGTACAAAATAAATGTAAAAAGTAACCAACATATCTTATGAGTGATCATTCAGTATTCAAGCAGGAGTACTGGAACCACTCAACTATAAAAGTCAAGTAGAAGGCACAAAATATACCACAAACACAATAATGTCGTGCTTAACGATTGTTTGTCCCCTTTCATTTGGTTTTACGTCGCAATGTTGTTTATAGGGGCTAGTAAGTAGTCTCATATTTTAGGCTACATTATTTGACCATAATCTTCAGAAAAAGCGTCTTGCAATCATGTGCATATTAGTGTTCCGATCAATATGAATATCCAAAATTAACAAATATTTCTAGGCAATATTTAAGACTCTTATACACGGAAAACTAGTAGGTTCCTAATTCATTTCAAAGGTTTGCATAATGTGAATCATACTGGTGTACATCCAAACCTCCTCTAACCTTTCTTCGAATAATTTTCGGAACCAACCGGTCCTTCGATCGTGTTGTTCTGAGCAGTCTTCGTAAAAATACTGTTAATTATCCAAAATGCAAAAGAAATGAGGATAAAGATTAACAAAGAAGACTAACATGCATTGGTCGCAGCTCTCAACAACATTTATAACATATTTTAAATTTTATATACGTATTAATAGTAATCATTGTTGTCCACTGAAGTATTATTTCTATGATATTTATTTCCGGGAAAGACTTAATCTAATTAATGTTGCTAGAACTTGTTGTTGAACCCTTTTGCTTTTTAAATCAATTCTGATATGCTTATCATTTGTATAACATTTTTACATATATATGTGCTGCAATAAAATATGTTTAAACTTTGACATGAAAGTTCGATAATTACGTTAGTGTATTAGACCTATAACAAAGGCTAATGACGCATATATTGTCGTACAAACGTACATGTACGTGGTCTTCTCTTCCATCATATGTCTACTTGTGCAGGTAGTGTGCAGCTATCTGGGGAAATAGAAGTTTTACAATGTAGTCAAAGTATATCTAAACAGACAAAACCTACATCTATTTACTTCTACATTATACTTCCCAGCAATCATGCCTGAATATATAACAAGCTAGGAGGCTCTTTCTAAAAAAAAAAGAATAATAATAAATTTTGCATGATCACAAAAAAAAACAACATTAAAGTGATATAGATCTAATTGTTTTAAATCTTATTTGTAACTTTAAATAGCCATATATTACGAATTCACAACAAAAACATTATATTCACTCACCTCTTAGTATGTTTAATATATATGATTCCGGATCTGATCCCGGGATGTCACTCTCCTATCCGTATTTCGAGTATCAGGATTTATCCAGTTCACGGTGCGCCATTTGAATAAGTACAATGAAAAAGTAACAATTTTTGAAATAACGATAGTGAATATTTTTAATTAAATAAAAGAGATTCAGATCTTGACAAATTACAATTTGTTTCACAATGAAAAGGCTACTTAAGACATTGCGATGATCCCATTTCTTCAGATTAAAAGGAAAAAGAGAATTGATTTAGGAACAAGATGAGTGGTGAGATAGAATTCGCCTCGTGCAAATGGCCTTACCGGCTTCTAATTAGCATTTTTCTGTTTTTCACATAACTATCATTTAATACATGAAGTACTTAGCTACTTTCCTGTCAGAGATTTTAAACAGATATTGTTACTTTCATTCTAAACTTACGGTGAAGTCAAATGCTGTGACCGCTCAGGCCTTTACAAACGGGGGGGTTTGGTGGTTGCCCAAAATTAAAAATTTTTCAAACGGTTTTTGGTACCATTTACCCGTACCAGAAAATAAGTAAAATTTTGAACTAAACGGGTTTTAACTTTTTTTTATTCAAACCCTTTTTCTTTTTATAAAGAAATGAAAAAAAAACATAGGGTTTTTTTGGCTTGGCAGGGGGCAAAATTTTTAGCAAAAAATTGGTAAAATTTTTAAAAGCTAAAAATTTCGATTGACAACCACAAAATTATATTTAATTTTAGTCTAAATTAGGTTTTCCCTTTTTTAAGAATGGAAAAGTCCACATTTGGTTTTCCTTTTAAATTTACTTCTTACCCAACCCCTTTTAGGGCCTCTTTTTGGGGTTTCATTAAATTTTTTTTCTTTTGGTTTTTCCCTTTAAAAATTTTTTTAAAAAAACACTTTTCCCCCGACCTTGGTTTGTTTAATTTTAAAACAATAAATATTTTTTAATGCAAAAACTTTATTTAACAATTTTATTTAAAGATCAAAACAATTAATTACATATTTTCAATGATATCTTTACCATGTTTACATGCATGCATCAAAATTAAAACGACAGCATGACCTGGGAATCACCTTGCACAAAATTAAATATAGTCTATTATTAGAACGGGGAATTACCTTACCGCAGCGCATGCTCATATTTTTGCTTCTGTTTCCTTTATCAACAAATGTACATGACAGTAGTGTATAATGATTCATGGTGCAGGGCTCTCGTTTGATAAAATTTGGGGCCGAATATCGGGCCCCATTCCCCCACCCAAAAAGTGTGTTTTTCTCCTAAAACCAAAAAAAAATCCCCCTTGAAATCCCTTGAAATTAATATTTAACAGGCATAGAAAATGCCGATCAGCAAATATATATTTTGCGAACGGCAACCGGAAATAGGTACGTATTCCGCGGACGGCAATCAGAAATTAGTATGTATTCCATGACTGGCAACCAGAAATTAGTACATATTCTCAGGAACGGCTATCGAAAATTAGTATGTATATATAGATAAAATGTTCCGGACAGTTTTTAGCATTCAAACATGTCGCACAATTTCAAGTCTTACCGAAAAAATAAAAAATCCCCTTTAAATGAAAAATATTTGAAAATCATGCAAAATTCCCCCTCTGCATGGACCCTGGCCCCAGTCTCAAAATGCTAACGAGAGCCCTGTGGTGTATTTTTGTTTTACAGATATTTATAAATGAAAAGATGTTTTTTCTATTTATTTTGTTAATGATGCTTCTCATTTTCACTTGCCCTGTCTGACATGTGCTTTTCAAAATAACTTGCCCGGACCAAACTTTTAGTTGTCCCGGGCAGTCGGACAACCGTTAATGTCAAGCCCTGAAGTTGAAAAAAGCTGGCTTCGCCCCTGAAATATATAGCTTTCTATACCTACCAGTGAAATTTTAAGTGTCAATTCTTATTCTGCGCCGCCATATTCAACTTGTAAATCAATGATAATTGCAGGGCTATTTCGAAAACAAAACAATCACAACTTTTCAGCTTTAAAGAAACGTGGAGGTGTTATGATTTAATGCAGAAGTGGTGCATGAAATATCAAATGAGACCCTTAAAACAAAATTGTAAAATGAAAATGAACGAAATTTTTTTATCTGACTTATCCGTTCATTGGTTTTGCCTTTCTTTCATATTATCTTAATTATACTAGTCCGACAAATTGCACTGCTCATTGCAAATTAGTTTGCATTTTTATAAAGTCTCATGTATGTGATGCAACTTTGCTTTAAATGTTCAGTGTTAATTTTACAAGTGTATTGTTTTAATTTGATTTTTATTACAAATATACATGATACGGCAACAGCTGAGTGGTTAATGTGTCAGACAAGTAATCTTAGGATCACAGCCAGAGACGAGCTGTTGTTTCTTTTGGCAAGAAACTTTACACTCATTGTTCAGTACTGGTTGGATCCACTGGAATGGATTCAAGAGTGTGTCTGTAAACTGTAAGCTTTTTCACGATTGAAACTTAATTAATTATGTATAAATCGAACCAATCTGACAATAGAAATTCGTCATTGGCACTTTGCCAAAAATAAGCATGCCTCATTTTTTATATTCCTCATTTATTATGGGGAGGACACCACAAAACTGGGGGGAAAAATTGTTGTTATATATACAACCCTTTTTTCTCCATTACATAATGTTAAATTATAATTACATTTATTTCAGAAAGTACAAATGTCAACAGTAATCTGCTAGTAATTGTGCTGGATACAAACCCTGCCTGGTGGGGGAGAGGAAATTCAAATGAAGATAAAAAGGTTACTGTTTGTTTTTTTGCATTGTCCTCAATTTGTCCTTTAAAATAGTGGCGGCGTTGCCGAGTGGTAAACCTGTCAGACAAGTAATCTAAGAATTGCTGGCCACGCGGGTTCAAGGGCCTTTGGTTCATTGAGCAAAAAACTTTACGATCATTGCTAAGTACTATTTACTACCAGCGAACATATTCGTGAGTATTTCAATAAGCTTATAGCTTCCAAAAATAAATTCATATAAACTAAACTAAAAAGGAAAATCATTTTAATATTAAGTTAGTTCATAATTATTTTCCAGCTTGACTTCTGTGTAACAGGGATGTAATTAAGAATTTCTGCAACTACAATGATGTATTCATTGGGCTTTTCTGATGAATACTGTGTATAACCTTACATGTTGTTGAACCCTTAAAGTAATCATCTTTACTGACAGGAAGTTGAACATTTAATTAATCCCTCACAAATTGATAGATTTTAATCAAATATGAATGTACAGTCCTAACGGGCTGATTTATCTGCTTAAATAATAATGCAATATAACAAAATATCTGTAACTTCCTACTTATCCTGGAATCTACTTGGTTATTAAAAGATATGAAACATTTACATAAAATTTGCTTCCAATACATTTCATGGAAAAAGAAAGAAAAGAACACTATACAGTTAAAGTTACATGCCTCCAGATGAGTCAAAATATTTCAATAAAGTCAAACTCGTGAAAAATGTACTAAAATGTAAGGAAAAGTAAAGTTAAAAGATTCAAGTAATAATTTACATACTATTTGTGATTAATGACTGATTTTTCAGTATTAACAACTAAATTTCTACTGTGTTACTAACACAGTAAAGGCTGTTAATGCATATTTTTACCACTTTTTGGTAATTTAACATGGTTTGTAAGTGCCATTGATAATGTATAAATTGCTTCCTTTTGGTTACTTCACAATATCAAACATTCAAATACATTTTCCAAATTTTAATGAAAATTAGCACGAAACTCCAGGCGTTGTGCTTTAAAAGCTTATTCTTCTTAGCCCCCATGAAAACATTTTAACAATTTATTCCTGGTATTACATTGTTGTGGAAAGTTATTCTTATTCATATTACACAATAAAAGTTGAGGGAGTGACTGGTATGTATGTTATTTTGACATTTCTTGTTTCAGTTAACTTTATCAAAATGTGTGGACACACTGATGGTGTTTGCCAACTCTCATTTGATGATGAACCATTTGAATAAGATAGCTTTTATAGCAGCTCACTCAAATGCTAGGTATGTGGAAATAATATCTGACCTTTTGTTTTTAATTTTAAGTCAGCTTCCAGCACTTGTGTAGATGTGCATTTTTTTCCTATACAAAACAGATTACTTTGTTAATTATTGCTCTTTTTGTGTATTAGTGCTCTTTTTGTGTATTATTGCTCTTTTTGTGTATTATTGTTCTTTTTGTGTATTATATTGCTCTTTTTGTGTATTATTGTTCTTTTTGTGTATTATAATATTGCTCTTTCTATCACATACATGTATCAGTTGTAAAACCTATACAGGGAGAAGTTGAACAAATTTAAGATGAAGTTATTAGACTGCACAAGATTTATAGCATAGTAAATCCATATAACAAGAATGCAAAATGATGAAGAGGTTAAATAATTCATATATAATTCAAATAAGATTATTTTGATATTGCAGCCATTTTTTGTATCCAAAGAAGAAGAATGATAGCGTAGATGCAGTGATTGACGGAGAGTTGAATGATGGGAAGTACGAACTGTTTGATCGTATGAACTACCTCGTAAAAGAGGAAATTAAAGACCTTGTACTCAATAGTAAGTTCATTATCCTTGGTGTTCCAGCACTCTATAATTATATCTTGATTATTATGGTACACGTTCTTTTTGAAGAGTAAACTGCAATGCAATAAAAATATCATGTTATACATTAATTTTGAATCTTCTATTAATTGCTTATACAGTTTATGTTATTACCTAAGGCATTCTATAGATAATAATTCCTTATTATAGCATAAAATCGGCTATTTTTCCCTCTTTTGCCCATGTTATAACGGGACCAAAACCATGTGTTAACATAGTCACGAGCTCTTGTTATAGCCCGGTTTCACCTATGCGCAATACATACAGGGCCCAGTAAACAAACAAACAAAAAATGACGATTTGGACTGTTTGCCAAAGAGTCATGCGCTCTTGTTATATTGAAATTTATTGATTCGAGGGCCTCAGTCACATATTCAAGTAACTATGCCGGAAAAACGGCGTATAGACATCGGTGATAATCTTGGTTGTCGCCCTTTCTAAGAAACGGACAGTTGTCAATGTAAACAAATACAGTAGAATCTACCTGTCATTCAGTTTAACACTCCGATTAACTAACACAAAATTAATATGAGAAAATGTTTTTTATTTATGTTAATGTTGATAAATGCTTTTCTTTGAGAGAATAATGCTTAGTGCCTGATTTTTTTATAAACTTGTTTGCTTGGAAAAAAAAACCGATTCTGATGTCACTGATCCTTTTCTACCGTCAATCTGAAATCATTCTAAGAATTTCTGAGGGTCATGTTTTGTCTTGGGTAGAGGGTAGAGTAATGTAACGTTTTTTTTTCTTGAGATAATAAATCTCCAAAGGCCAAGCTTTGTTAAATCAATTAAGAAATTTGTTCGGTTCCGAGAATTTTCCAAGTTGTTGGCACCGGAAAAATGAAACGCATACGTAAAACCTAGAATTGGATAAATACCGTCCAAGCACAAGAATTTAATGTAATTGTGTTTTGTATAAACTATACATCACGAATCTGTTTGGAAATTTTATGTTATAATAGCGTCAACGCACGTTTTTCCGTGTTATAAAGTCTGCAGAGTCCCCTGGAACTGTTGGAGCCCTCGCCCTACCGGGCTCGGGCACCAACCGTTCCTCGGGACTCTGCAGACGTTATAACACGGAAAAACGTGCGTTAACACTATATTTACAAATATTTTCTTGAACTGCTGAAATCCTTTGCATGCGCAGTGATGAAATGAACTGTTGACCATTACAATTTGTGTTTGTTTGTGTATATCAGCTATACATATTATTATTTATCATTTTACAGGTATGGAGGTAGAGTTTGAAAATGACTCACTCATTGCTGGGGCTGTATCCATGGCGCTTTGCTGTATCCTTTCACTTATATGTAGCCTATGTTTTTTTATTTACTTTTTTGATATCTCACAGAGCTGATATCTCAATAAGTTGTTATCTCACTAACTTGATACATGTATATCACTAAATTGATATATTACAGAGCTGATATCTTAAAGGCATATATTGCCTAAGAAATTACTACATTTCCTTTTTCTTTAGAAAGGGTAGATATGAGTTATATAATGTTTAAGTAATAGTTTTAGGACATGTTACACTCTAATCATCATTGTTAATGAATTTGTATAACATTGTTAATGAATTTGTACAACATTGTAAATGAATTTTTATAACATTGTTAATGAATTTGTATAACATTGTAAATGAACTCCCATAACATTATTAATGAACTCCTAAATTAATGATATTGTTATTGAATTCTTAAAACATTGTTAATGAATTCTTTTGAAATGATCGTTTCTTTGACTTTGTGAAGATATACATAGAATGGAGAAGGAAGCCCAGCTTGACGTACAGATGTCTTCCAGGATTTTGGTAATGTACTTTCTTCCTCTGATATCATTCTTTTGTTAAAATAGCCCACCATTAGATAAATATTGTGAACTTATTTCAATTTCAAAAACTATTAATTTGTAATGTTATATTGATAAAATGCATCATCATCCTGCAGTATTTAAAGTTTGCAAAAATCATAGAAATATATATTTGCTTGTAGAAGATTACCAAAAAGCTTCTGACCTAACCATACTATGGGCTTAAAAGCAACCCTAAAAAATGTATGTCTGTACCAAATCATGTTTTGTTAATTTCAGGTCGTCAAAGCCTCAGAGGACAATCCAGCTCAATATATGAACTTCATGAATACAATTTTCTCTGCACAAAAACTGGTATGCACTCAGAAATAAAAATATATAGTTTTGATTGCTGAAATAAGATTTTGTTTGGCTGACTCATTTAGG
Source organism: Ruditapes philippinarum (assembly GCF_026571515.1). NCBI lineage: Eukaryota > Metazoa > Mollusca > Bivalvia > Venerida > Veneridae > Ruditapes > Ruditapes philippinarum. The sequence continues at coordinate 44,040 of NW_026856658.1, read as the reverse complement.
GCTGAATTTTAGTCAAGGTTTCAAATTTAATGTATTTTGCAGTATGTTTGTTTGATGAGTAGACATTGAGCTATTAGAATGAAATTTTTTATCTAAATCTGTAAAATTTCTGGAAAAGAAGTGAGCTGTAACATGGTGTTAATTCAGTTATATTTGCTTGGCCATCATGACCCTATTTTAGAATTGCTTGACTTACAATGTAAGTACATGTATTATTTTGGTAATTATATTACAGAAAAAGCTTTTCTTTTAGATGAATGTAATACTAGTATGCTTAGATATGGTTGCCATGGTTTCTCAGTATTTTTATTTTCATTTCAGAATATTGTTATAGATGCATGTATCCTAGACAATGATTCTGGACTTCTTCAACAGGTAAATATTTGAAAATGTTACCTAAACTCCCGATTTGATGAATATTTTTGCCTTGTTCCCACAATTTAATAAATAAACCATCATTAAAGGAGCTCAACTGAGTTCCAGAGGTGTACATACATAAAATTTGAAAAGCTTAAACATATCAAGTGAAGCTCTTAATATTGAAAAATCTCCGAAGGATAACAAAGAAAATATACTCTGCATTAAATTGAAAATCAATCTTATATGCGATTATTAGCTGACTTTGAGTTAAAAGCATCGAAATACTTTTCATTTTGGGCTAATTTTTCACAGTATAAACTATTATTCTGGAAAAATCATTTGAGGGAAGAGGTTTAAAATTTGCAAACAAGTTACTCGATTAAAGACCTAAATGAATTGGTACACAAATCTCAGAAAAAATATTTTCAGTCCTGTCATGTCTAAAAACCTCAGTGGAGTCCCTTAAATATTATATTTAATCAACCACCTGACTTAACTGTCAAAAGTTGTATAGATACATTAGTGAGACCAGCTTGCCAATCTTACCGAATTAGTTGGTTTGTTTAGTCATAAACACAACTCAGTTTTTTCCTGCAATCTGATTGGTTAAGTAATTAAGATCTTGTATTATTTATTTCAGGCATGTGATATAACTGGAGGTGTATATTTGAAAGTGCCACAACCTCAGGGACTTCTACAGTATCTGTTGGTATGTTTCTCTTTATTCATCTTCTGATTTTAGATCTTAAAGTGGATTGGTCTACAATGAGCACATTTTCAATAAGTTTTTACTAAAATAATGTCAGATTTGTCTTCTTGTGAAAACACTGGTCAGTTTCAGTTATGTCTGTGCTACTGGTTTTAATGGACATGGTGATGGAACGTTAGATTACTAAATGTTTTTGATAGCCACAAATGTAATGGCTAATTTCTTGACTATACAGTGTTTGTGAATAATACACTGCAAACATTTTGAAATGGAAATAAAAAAATGAATACAAATGTAACAAAAAAAAAAAATCTGTCACATCCATGTTTCTAAATGTTTGATTTTGTTTCATAATAATTGTTGATCACGATTGATTCACAATTGTTGATAATTCAATTTAAAATTTGATAAACATATGTTGTGCAATGAAACTAAATGACTTAATGTAATCTTCAAAAGAAAGTTTTTTTTTTTTAAAAGAATAGCCAGACTGTGTCAAAGTTTTGAAATTGGTCTGCCACAGTTAAATTGAGAAATAGTTATATGATGGAATCATGGGTAGTAGTCCCTTTGTTCTCAAAATATCCAGAATTGACTGTATAAATCATGCCTTTAGGGTGACGGATGGCCCGGCACTCAAGCCCACTTGTTTTAGACCTTTATAGAAAAAAAACCAATTAAATCTTCTCTAAAACTATATGTCCTACATGTACAGCTTAGATATTTGAACTTTTACTATCTTAAAGAGGCTTACTTCAGACTTTATGTAATCATTTCTATTCCATGTTGTTGTTTTCTGTTGTTCTTTTAATAGATATGCTTGATAATTATTACGTTGTTAAAAAGATTTTCACATTAACAGTTTTTGTCTTTGATGAATCGTGTTCTTTGAGAGTGCATATTTTACTAGTATCTTTAGCAATTACAATTATCCTGCCGGCTCAAACATTAGATTAGATTATTTTTGCCGATCACTTTGTTCAAAAGTTCTGTTTGAACTGTTTTGAGACATCCAGTAGTTAAAGTTTTTTTGGAGAAGCACAAACTTCATCATCTACTATTTTGCAATGATTGCTAGTTAGTTCTGGCTTCCATAACTTTATATGTCGCTTTTATTCTGACGTTGCAACAGTAAACTGGTCCAGCAGTACTATAAAACTTGTTTGCTGAAGTATCTTTAGCTAATTGCTAGTAGTCTAAAACTAAGCATGGTAGTCTAGTGCTGGGATGTTTGTAACACAAAACATTGCATCATCACCTTATTTTAAGCATTAAACTGGGTGTCCTAGGCAAGGCAGTTAAGGTAATGGACTTCAAACCTTTTGCCCTCCCTTGCTGAAGGTTGAAATCCCATTAGGGAATCTGCCATGAGTTGTGTTGAAGCTATCCAGCTAGCTTGTAGAACGTCGTTGGTTGTAGTCAGGTGCCCATTTGTGCCTGAAATAATGCACAGAAGGGCACCTCAGATCTTCCTCCACCAGAAAAACTGGACAACACCATCTGACATCTATGGTGTTGTCGCAACTTGAATCAACCAATAACAAAAAAAAATACACTAAGCATGCAGGGCACCTCATACATGATAACGTATTTGTATATTATTAGGGGAGTTAACTCTGCAAGGTATTACCACTTATCATTGTTGAGTTAACTACCATAAATACATTAGCATTGCAGTAAAGATTAATACTATTGTGATATGAAGGTTTAATCTGTATAAGCTTATTTGTAACATGACTAAATAGTGTGCTCATAATTCTGTTAGCTACAAATAATATTTTGTCACCTTAGTGCAGTAACCAGCTTAATGCTTTTAAGTTTAATAGGAGTTAACCCTTTACTGCATTAAAATGACAAATTATATTTCTGTTTACTTCACAAATCTAACAAAATAGTATTTTGTCACCTTAGTGGAATTTAACCGGTTAACTGCATTTGAATTTAATAGAAATTAACCATTTGCTGCATTAAGGTGATGTATTATATCCATTTTCTCCTTGAAACTTGTGCTGCAGATTACCAGGATAGAGATTTACCTTCCTTTATATCCATGCTGTTTGCACGATTGTCTGAGGGGCAGTGGATAGTACTTTACATTTACCACAAGTCCACTACTGCAACTAAGACAGTATTAGTCAAATCAAGCTCTTCATTATGAACTAATTGACGATCCATATCATCAGTTAAAATGCTGTTAAAATTGGTTGTATTGTCAGTCTGTAGATAACAATATCAAGCTTGTCTTTGGCCAAATCAGTTGTTTACATTGTTACATCTATTGCCTCAGATAAAAAGAAACTCTGGCAATGCTATTTTGACAATGAAATTCTTTTAACGTTAGTAATTCAAAACAGAACAGATCTGTAGTATGAATTATTTAGAAACAAGAGTTAAACCACCACTAGTAATTTAAGGATGCTTGCTGCATGGGTACATACCCTGTCTGGGACAAGCCATTTTTTCCTTTGGCAAGAAACTTGGAGAGTGTGTCTATAAGCCTATTGTATCTTGCTACACCATCAAATTGAGATATATTCTGTATAAATGAATTTAAACAGTTATAATAAAGCCATCATATGTCTGAAGCAAGCACTAAATACTGTTATGATTATATGACATTGATTTCTCATTGAATCTGGAGTATTTAATCACAGGTTGATTATTTAATTTCACCCAGACCGTCCAATAATTGTAAAGTGGACATGTCCTACATTGAATTTAGATCTGACCATTGTAAATATTAGGGAATATGAAATAGAATTGTTAAAATAATGTTGCGCTCATTGTAGAGCCTAAATTACATTGCACAGAAGTAAAGGCTAGACTAGTAAAGGCAATTTTGTATTGCAGCTTGCCTAGCCCTTAGTCTAGGTATTGAAATTCTAAATGAACCTTCACCCTATGGACATTTTGTAATGGACTTTACTTGCTTTGAGTTTTATGTTGTTTATTGAGAGTTTAAAAATCCCTTAAAATTTATAATGGAATGTTCCAAATTAAATGCAAGGACAGTTCATTATAGTTTATTCAAATTCAGTAGGGTTTCATAAGAGTAAAAATTTCTAACTAAGGTATAAAGTATTTGCTTTTTTTTAGGAAGCTATAGATACTTGTGTAATGATTGTATAGATTTTCTGGTAGCTTTTAAGTTAGTCTTAATAATGATATTAGCGACAGTCATGACTGGAGGGGATGTACCTTGTCTTACTAAGTTATCTACCATGTAAAATGAGGGGACAAAAGTGATATATTTTTATTTCAATATCTTTTATTATTTCTTATTTGTGATATTACATTTAGATTTCATCTCATCTGCTTGTATTTGAAAATTATTTTTAAGAAAGAATGATTTCTTTTGTTAATCAGCTTTATACCATGAGGTTTAATCTGTTAATAAAAAATATTTATTTATTTATTTGCTTTTTTATTTATTTGCTTATTTTCTTATTTGCTTATTTTCTTATATTGCGTTTTTTTTATAAAAAATATAATATAATGGTCCTTGCTATTCCATCCATCCATTTGAAATATTAATCGTTTAAAACAGTATTCACTCTCTCACTCGCACATCAATGCACACAAAAAGTCACCAACTCAAACACTCATTCACTTTTAATACCATGCAATGACAATCTCTTTTCTTTTCTATAAATGATAAAACTAATAAAAAATGCTGTACATAATAACATGGCATGATATTAAAACATTTACTGTCCAGTATTTGTCACAACTGAAAGATCTGTATCTATATCAGTAAAAGTTAAACAGAGAACGGTATTCAACAATTGATCAATAAATCTTCACAAATAAATAAATTGCAAACCCATTTTAAAGTTCATCTAAGGTAAATACAGTAACTGTAATTGATACCCTGTTTAGCAAACAATCAATTTAAACCTTCTATACCTATTATAATACCAATATTTTAAACTTTTACTTATTGCCTATATTATAAAGTAGAACATTGTAAACAAATATCCAGGACAGATCGAAAATTTAAATGCCTGGACATGTACCGCAATTCCCTACATACCTGTCTGGGCATTTAAACATCATGTGTTTATATTTGTACAGACTTGTGGAAGCCTGTTATAAGTAAAGCATTGATTTTACATCTCCTGACATGAATTCTGGCATGTTCCCAGTGAAATCGACATGTTATCAGCTGTTTAGACTGTGTTCCGTTTCTGTCAGAACTTGACACAGACTTGACACATCATGCCAGGACAAAGTCGTGCTGGAATAAACTTACCTGAACCAGTCGAAAGTTGACTTGGTTCAGTTTATGAAAACTTGGCATTTTTTCATTCAATCATGACTAATGCAACTTGATTGATGTATAGACAAAATGAAATACAATAGTAGATAGTATGTTTTCAGGTATTCTAAACAATTAAAGGTTTAATTTTTAAAGTTTTCATGTATTAGTTAAGTTGCTAAATTGTACCGGTAATTACTTTTAATTCAAAATGTTGATTTTGGTTTGATAGAAATAATCTAATTGGGTTTAAACAATTGCTAAATGAAGTACAAAGTGCAGTTTACTTTTTACTAATTGACATAAAAAAATTAATGTTTCAATTTAAGTTGTTTGGCTCATATCATTGAATGTTAATTAAATAACCAAAACAGATAGACTTTTTATTGTTGAATTAAGAAAATTACTTTTAACATATTGTTTGCATAAACACTAGATAATTTTGTAGCAAATTTGTTTTTAATTGGGTTAATTATTTACCAACATAAAATGATATGTGTATAACTGTATGCCAAATTTAAACAGTCGGTAGTGGTTTATTTAATGGGAAGTCCGGCGGTGGTTGTATATAAACAATATTGATCTATTTGGTCTATAAATAGATGTATGATTAGTGATTGAATATATACATATCAACCTTGTACTGATATATTATACAGATATTGATCTGTTACAAGTTGGTTATCTTACAATGTGATTGATTTGCCCATTACAAGGGAAGTAACTCATGTATGATTACTGAAGGAATATTGTTATTCATGAAGGGGAGTAACTCATGAAAGCTTATTTCAAGAAAATTAAAATCCAAAATATTTATAAAACTACTTGAATGCATTCTTCAGTTTCTGCATTAATAGATTTAAGAAATAAATATTTTAATCCTTGTTTAAAATCATACATTTATAATTTATTGTATTTCAATTTCCAATAGTACATCATTATTAACATAATAATAATTGCATATACTCTTCTCTTTTAAGTGCTCCAGTTGACCTACGGAAAAAATTCAGATTTTATGTTTTAGGTCTTTGAACCTCAGTGGAGTTCCTCTAATATATAACCTTTGTATTATTGTAATATTATCTACAATTAATAAATGTGTTTACTTTTACAGTGGGTGTACCTACCAGACCCGTCCACCAGAGAACGTCTAACCCTCCCACCACGAGCTCAAGTTGACTATAGAGCAGCATGTTTCTGTCATAGAAGCCTTATAGATATAGGATATGTGTGCTCTGTTTGTCTCTCAGGTAGCTTTCTCATTTACATTTGTTTATTTTAAAGCAACACGCTCTCGGATAATACACTACTGATTTTTATGAAAATTGAGAAAGTTGGGATTTTTTTTTTTACTTTTTGAGAGTGTGTGCCTACTAAGGAAACTTTTGACTTGTGCATTTGTTTTTGGTACCTATGTTAACCATACTAAAATACTTACATGCTTACTCACTTAAAAAAAGATTGGGTTAAGATTCATTCATCATCAGCATGATCAGAGCTAAAAATAATTTTGAAGCGAAAGCATCAAGATGCTAAAGTTGAGAAGGAAAAAGCAAGAATAAAGTGGTTCAATAACGATTTTCTCTTTTACAAATTCATTTGTATAATCAACTTCCCTATTTTTCTTTCAGTTTTCTGTACATTCAGCCCAATTTGTTCAACTTGTCAGTAAGTAAAATTTAACATACCCTTCTTACATGTATGTTACTTATAATCATCATTCCTTGTAGTATTATTTTATCATAATATGTTTAATGAATATTCTAAATGCAAAAAGAAGCTATAACATGGTATTTGCAGAATTGGTTTTCCATTACACTTACTGTCAAACCTGTATTTAAAGACCACCTCCAAATAAAGACCACATTGTTAATAGACCACTTTTTGACACCTTTATTACTAAAAATAAATCAGGAGTAATTTTACTTCAAATAAATACCACATGTTTATAATCTAAGGCCATGTGTGATCTCTCGTTTTGATGGCCTTTATTCACAGGATTGACTGTACTTCAAGCTGACTTTTAATCATAGGAAAACATATTTTTATCTTTGTGTGAACAACATGCTTTGAGCTTAGATATTTAGCATGTAGGGATGCCTAGTGGGCTTTACTTAAGTTACATGAAAAATGACCCTTGGGTTAAATACGACCCCTGCCTATTGTGATAAAATAGCTTTAAAATTATGTATGACCATTTCTGGCAATGGCTATCAGGTTAGCGATCTGGGCCCACCATGGTCCTCTTGTTCACAGATTTTGAATTTTAATGTGAAACCTTTACGGTACTTTGGTATGAATATATCAACTTGTGATTGACTTATTAATTTCTTCGCCTGCACCTCCATGCCCAAGCAGCTATATGACTCAAGGCTGTGTTTCATTGAAAGTCCTGAGTCTGAAATTAGTCTATAGACCAAAACTGAGACAATATTGTGCATCAAAGAAAATGTCCTAATTTATTACTCTTAAGTTCTAAATAGCAATGCTGATGGGCATTTACACATTTGGAATAAAAGGGTCTGCCATTGTATTTCTAAACTTTTCTCAGGAGAATGAATTTATTTATATATAGTCTACAGTATTTGACTGCATGAAGATAAAATAGTTATTTCTAAAATTGGTTTATGTCCCAGGACTTGGGATACACTTTGGACTTTCTGTTACGAAACACAGCCCTGATTAAACCATAATGGAGATGAGTGGCAAGTGAATCAAGTGACATTTACTACTAATACTTTTAGAAACACATTTTCATGATGACCATTTTCTTTTCAGAACTACATTCAAAATAAACGCACCACCCAAATTGATGAGAAAGAAATCAAAGAAGAGCCTGGCATCAAGTTGATGATGTTTAAATGACCAGACATACAGGTGTAACATATATAGCAATACTGATATTGAGCATTTTATTAATTACATAAATTATAGATTTATTGTGGAAGGCAAATATTATGGTGCTAGAAATCCGTGTTGATTTATTCAAATTAAATCTGAATTGTGTTTTAGAATAATGAATCTAGGGCTTATGTCAAGTACTTATCTAGCACATAAGTTATGTGCTAAGTTATAAATGAATTATTACATAATTATGAGACTGCCTATTGGGACATACATGTGTATAAATCGGCTGAAGCTTCCATATAGTTATACAGTGCAGTTATAATTTTGTGATTCAACGACTTTTGGAGTAACTATTCAGTACAAAAATTTCTGTAGTATAGAGCACTGTGCTTTTTACATACTAGTGTTAAATGCTGAATAAAGATCTTTAATATTGATCTTGTATTTTGTTTTGATTCTTGATATGCAATGAAAAATTATTAAAATTAGACATAGAAGATTTTGTTTTCCTAAATGATATTTCAGCATGAATAGGACATTTTCAGTAAAAATAAACTCGATTCTAGCAGTCTTGTTATAAAAAATAAACCCTCAATCTAAGCATTGGTTAAGGTCAAATTAAAGTCAAGGTCATATTTGAATATTTCAACCTAAGGGTTTTGTCATAAGTGTGTGTCCAAGAATTAATCAAATACATAAATGAATGAAGTTCTGACCAATTGTACCAAAATTTATTAATTTGACCTTTAGTATCAATGTCAAATTAAGATCAAGTTCAATTAAATATTTTTTCTTGTCTTGTCCAAAGGATTGTTGTGCACAGATAATTTAACTTAATTAAAGTTAACTTGTAAAAAAAATTAAATTACCATAATTTGACCTTAAAATTCAAGGTTATTTATAGGTCAGTAAAATTTTGATCTTTTATTAAACATGATCCTTGAGGAAGTTTTGCTGAAGTATGAAGATAAAGCAATAGCCAATTATTGCCAAAAATCAAGCAGAATTCATTAATTTGACCTTCATGGTCTTTGTTGAGGTCAGAATCAATTTGGTCTACTTGAAGTCTTGATCAAAAGATTGTTGTGTCCAAGTACGAAGACAATCCATTCATAAATAACAAAGTCATAGGCAATTTTAACAAACATCAAGAAAAATTCATTAATTTGACCTTAAAGTGTAAGGTCATTTATGAGTTGAGGTCAAATTCTGTCTGGTCTACTTGAAGGTCTTGTCCAAAGAGTTGTTCTGTCCAAGTTTGAAGACAATGCTTTACAAAATTAAAGAAATAGTGGCCAACATTGGTTTCTAGGTGGCAATGACACCTGACAAGCAATTATAGCTCAAAATTTTCCATCGAAAAAGTCAAGCTAATAATGACAGATATTCATCAATATATATGAGCATATGATGAAGCAGAAGTTAATAACCACAGTCATGTATTGTACTCAAAAATTTCTTTCATATAAATTCTCCTGGAATAATATCCAATGACATAAGAACAAATAACAAATACAAAAATTAAAGATAAAACTTTATTTACAACTGATTATATCACCAACAAACTCATTACATACATGTATAATCTAATCATTTGTTTCTTTGCATTTAGCACCAGTTTTAACAGTATTTCAGTCACTTCACTGTGTGCAGTTACCTAACAAGTGCTCCTGGAGTCTTTACCAGTACTAAGCTTTCTTCCTCCAGTAACTGTCAACTTCTCAACATAAAATATATTAAACAGCATTGGAGAATATTATGAATTTTATGTATTGCAGGCAATTGAATCGTAACAGAAAAATGTCTGTCACACAGGGCTAAAACTTCCAATTCAAATGTCTGTAAGACTAAATATTGTCCCCACTGAACTAGTTGGACTTTAAGAGATTCTCCTTATAATATTTACATGTAGCACATAATTATTAGATATAAAACAATATTAGATATACAAACCAAAAAAAGAGATTCATTTATTAAAACATTAATAAATCGTTAACATTGTCCAAGCAATAATGAATATATTTCTAAAGATTGAGAACATTTAAATTACTACGCAATGTACAGGTACAATTTATAATAACCATATCTAGGCTATCTGTTGTTGCAATATTTAGTACTTTGTCACCTTTCGGTTAACCCTGTTGCAATATTTAGTACTTCGTCACCTTCAAGTTAACCCTTCTAAAAGTCCATTCTGATTTTCTGTAGAGATACCATTACATGAAACATGGATTTTAAACTTATTACAAAACTTTAAAGTTAAAACAATTAAGTTTGACAATGAGATTATTTTGAATATTAACACTGAATGTGAAATGAGCAAATTTTTACAAAGCAAAAAAAATACTTTTTTTTATCAAACGTACATTTGAAAATCCTCTAATGGACTTTTTTTCTATATTTTCACAAATTAATATCATTTTAGGATTAGAATATTAACATCTTTTAAAAATATAATCTTTGGTTAAAGCAAATGTACATGAAAGCTGTAAATATTTACAAAATGTATAACATAAATTGCATCCTCTTATTTTTCGGGCTAAAATAAATATTCAATAACCCTGATACCATTAACATGACTACATCAAACAAGAATGATATGTATAAGGGCTTGTAAAAAATAGAATTTGATCTTAAAATTACCTAAAAAATCCCTGTCGGAAGTCAATTTACATTTATAATTACAAAAGTTATAGCGAAATTTCATGGTCATATAAAACCTCTAAATGTATGCTATAAAATAAGCTGTTATCATAAAGACTACATTTTTGTATAAATGTCCAAGTACCTTATAAAAGCTCTTGTTTATAGAATGAAGTTTTGGCAAAGCTAGAAGCTATCTGCAGACTCCAAAGATAAAAATCCTATGCTCCCAATCTATAATAGTACTATAGCAGTGACGGAGTAAAATCGTTAACATACATGTTTATTATGATTTTTTTTTAAAATTCATAAATGATTGACTGAAATCTTATGTACAGAAGCCTGGTCATTGTTCATCTTTAATGTTTATGTTATAAAGGTTAACAATGATTTAAGAAATTACATATTTTAACCAAATTAGTATGAAGTTAAGATAAAATACTGAAAACAAATGCATTATCAAATATCACATTATATTGTTCTATGTTGTTGTTCTTTGTTTGGGGTGGGGGTTGCCAGGGGTAATACAATTTTCAGGATGTGATTGGTTATTTAATTTTGTGAGTATTTTCAATCAATGAAAAATGTATAATTTCAATATAAACCTTTGTCCAGAATAGATACAGAAATTGAGACATGCTAGTGTGCTACCTAAATTACAATGTATGTACTATAAATTAAATTAATGTAAAAACATAAACAATATAGATCTTCTGTTGGATGAAAGTGTTTTGGTAGACTAGAAATAATATTTCATAAAAATAACCTTAAAGGGCCTCCACTTAGGTTTTGTACATGCAGGGGCTGGGAATATTTTTTTTGCGACTTGTGTACAATTTGATGTAGGTCTACACTAATAACTTGTGTGCAAAGTTTCTGATAATTATTTCCACAGAATAATCATTTTCACTGTGCAAAATGACAAAAAAAAATGAAAAAAGTTTTTCAAACCAGGCTAAAAATCATGCAAAAAAATAGATTTTCAATTTAACTCTGAGTATACCTTTATTATCTTTTGCAAGTTTTTTTTCCATTTTAAGTCTATGCAAACATTTCAAAATTTTTGTTTTTCAACTTTTTGACCTGAGTGGAGCTCCCTTAAAATCAAAAGAAAATTCTAAAGTATACATGACAACAATTATTGTACACTGTTAAATACTGATACAGGATTTCATCAACCAAATTCATAAACTAATTTAAATACTACTTATGTATCCAAAACAACAAGTTTTTCTTAGGTTAAATTTGTAACAAGTTTTTCTCCTCTAATTTCTAATAAAAATTCGTCAAGTTTTTTAAATTCTACGTAACTAATGTTTTAATTATGGTCCCATAAAATTTTCTTGAAGAACATGGCTAGGTTCTATAAAATGATGTTTGATATGGATTAATGAGTAGAGATTTCTTCTCCCTGCAGCAGACGTGAATTTTTGTTGCAGCAGACATGTGTGAAAGCAGAAGACATTTTGTAAGCAGACGTAAATCACAGATTGCCTCGTTCCGCTTGCTCCATCTCAATCGCTTCAAATAACGACTTGAAATTTCCGACACCAAATCCCTGCAAAATAATTTTAATATACTCATATAAGAAGTGTTTACCTTCATCATATATACTATGAAAATTTATATCAGCATTTTGTTAAAATTTGGTGCTTGCTTTACTTAATTTCTTAAAGGCACATTATATTTCAGAAACGAACATTTTTTCCTACTTAATAAAGGGTAAACATGCATTTTATAACATTTAAATAATGATTTTAGAGCATAATATAATAGATGTTTAAACATGCAAAGAAATTAGTGCTAAATGTAAAATTGTTTGCCATAAAAGTAGCATAGTACAATCATGTATTTTCACTTCCATACAAAAATTACTAAATTACCATAAGATAATCTGTAATAATTGCCAAAACGTAATAGGTTCAAAGAAAGGATCAGGTAATTGGCCCATTTGTAACTTTTTGGAACACTAGAAATTAAAAGCTTTTGAGAAATGAAAATAAAATCATATCTGAGGCATGATGGGCCTTTAAATAAACATTTGCAGAATTAAGCTCCCTTTTTCTATGATGATTTTATTTAACTATAGAGCACTGAGAAAAAAGGAGTTGGCTGTCCACGGAGAGGCCCAAATTTAAAACATAGAAAGATTGATAAACTTTATGAATCAAAATATAAACATAAGTTCAACATACACTGTTATTTTTCCTCTGGATGACCTCGAGGAACAATGTTGGCCGATCTTGCATGGTTCTTGTGAAGATTTGTAACAAATATCCCTGGTCGTCGTAATCTACCAAAATATGCAGCTTCTCCAACTAAAATAAAGTTTAAAAATTGAGTTTAAAACAACAAAAAGGATAATTCAAAATCCTTCACATTACAGCAGTAACGGGTTAACTTTTATCAAAAGTAAGGAGTAGTTACACCCACACAGCTAAAATCATACAGGCACACAATCATGCCACCTTAACTTTGTTCTGGTGACTTAAAAACCAAGTTACTTACAACATCCAAACTTTCTGTAACCTTGACCTTTGATGTCTTTAGCCTCTCTCTAAGATTAGTGTAATATGTCTTTGGTATTTTCAGAAATTCCTGGCCTCTTGCTCGCAGATTCGTGACCTGTCAATATCATAAATGTCATTAAGGGTTTATCATATAAATATATCATATTGTAGAAAACTTGTAAGTGGGTAAACAGCTATGAATATAAAGCTACAAAACAGTATTTTGAGGGTCCAAGGTTCGTGTACTGGTAAGGCTGCAATAAACATTTGTTATCCTGTATCATAAAGAACCTTTTTTTACATGGTCAATATATACAACATTGCTCACTACAGTCCAACACAACAGAGTCTTTCTTACTACTTCGCTAAAAGACTAATAGTTTTCTGGTGACCTAATGTACTTGCTTTGTAAATGACAATCACTGGGCAAAGAGAATAAAATGGCAAATTCATATCCCATATTTGAAACAAAGGAAGATAAACATACTTACAGCTGTAATGATGTCATCTGTGTTCATGGCGATATGTTGTACCCCGGCTCCACCATAATAATCTACATACTCCTGTAATATATATATGAGCAGGTTTGATTGGTCGACAACATTTGGTGGGGGGGAGACATACATATTTTAGTCATATACCAGCAGGTAGTACCTACAAACTACAAAGCTTTGTCAAATTTTCAATCACTTCTAACGTTTTCTTTCCCTAATTGACTTTTTCAAGTAAATGATTTGAAACAACAGTTCCAGTTATATATCATAAGATTTTTGTCAAAATATAAAATCATCTAAGATTGTGCTGTACCCGGTTACAACCTTGCAAATAAGTTTCTAGACCTGACCTAAATTCCCTGCCGATTCATTTTTGTTTTACACATTAACAAGCGATCTTGATAACTTAACAGAGATGGATACCTGACACCGTTTCTATATCAAATTAAAGTTTCCATTAAATAAATTGTTAACTACTCATGGAAAAAACCTCGGAAACATTTTTCTTTCACTAATTAAGTTAAAAAAGCGATCATTTGACCCCTTCAATACGGTAGATATCCAAACATGATCATAATCAATTACAATAACAAATTTGTTAATTACCTGTATCTGACTCTTGCGTTTCCCAGGTGCCGGCTCGTTAATCGGCATTTTTATCGTCTCCTCAAAGTTTGTAACAACGATAGATCTAAGGGCAGAGTACTCTGTATGCACCTGCTCGTCATCCACTGACCAGAAACGGTGAAACATCAAATTCTTTTCATACCTGTATATTTTCCAAAAATATCAACAGCATTAGAAATTGTAAGTTCTCAAAAACAAAACAAAACAAATTTTAGGTTTTCAACAAAATAATTAAAAAAATATTATTAAGTATTTCAAGAAAATAATAAACAAATCTTTAATTAAAAGAAAATAATATATATTAAATAATAAACAAGAAGCGCTGCAATGCGACGAAAACCAGGTTTTCAACAACCAAATTTTGATGTGACAGCAATCAATAGGTCAAAGTACACTGAAGTTAATGAGTAAAGCTGAAAATTCTATTGTAAGCAAATGACCTTGAACTTGCTCCCAGATATCTAAGTAGCAATCCAAAGCTGCCACTCAGCAAGTTTATTGTCAAAAGGTCAAAGCAAACTCAAGTTATAACATGAAAACTAAATACATTAACCTTGATCACAGACACCTGGGTAGCAATCCCAAGCTGCCTCTTTATATAAGCTATCCATACACCAAGATTGGTGTCAATAGGCCAAAGCAAACTCAAGTTATTGAGCAGAAACTGAATTTCTATTTCTAGTAACAGTGACCTTGACCTTGATCACAGACACCTGGGTAGCAATCCCAAGCTGCCTCTTGAGATAAGCTATCCATACACCACGTTAGGTGTCAATAGACCAAAGCAAACTCAAGTTATTGAGCGGAAACTGAATTTCTATTTTTAGTAACAGTGACCTTGACCTTGATCACAGACACCTGGGTAGCAATCCCAAGCTGCCTCTTGATATAAGCTATCCATACACCAAGTTTGGTGTCAATAGGCCAAAGCAAACTCAAGTTATTGAGCGGAAACTGAATTTCTATTTTTAGTAACAGTGACCTTGACCTTGATCACAGACACCTGGGTAGCAATCCCAAGCTGCCTCTTGATATAAGCTATCCATACACCAAGTTTGGTGTCAATAGGTCAAAGCAAACTCAAGTTATTGAGCGGAAACTGAATTTCTATTTTTAGTAACAGTGACCTTGACCTTGATCACAGACACCTGGGTAGCAATCCCAAGCTGCCTCTTGATATAAGCTATCCATACATCAAGTTTGGTGTCAATAGGCCAAAGCAAACTAAAGTTATTGAGCGGAAACCAAAAGTTGACGCCCGCCCGCCCGCCTGCCCGCCCGCCCGCCGACTTCGGCATTACAATAACCCGGTTTTCGTTGAAAACCTGGTTAACAAACCTAAGTTTATAGCAAAAGAGAAATTTTGTTTAAGTTTTCCAATAAAATATTGTAATTTCTTAGATTTTTTCTTATTAATAATTTGTATGCACAGTGCACATTTCATGGCAACATTAATGAAATATTTCTCTAGTATAACTTACCATTCAGCTACATTAGCCATTTCCATGTCTGGCTGATTACCAACAATATGATCTGTAAAATTCAATCCAATCTTTGGTCTGTAAAAAAAACATAACATTTTACACCATTTTTTACTATAATGAAAAAAATTTCTGTGTAATATCGGTTTGTAAAATTGTTCGGTCTTGGAGTCAAAATATTGAGACCTAAGGTTTCTACGCACTTGTGACAGAAATAATGCAAAAATGGGCATGCAAGGTCTTCTTCTACCATTTAAGATGGAAGGTCGCCATACGCCCTTTAATGTTCTCCATAAAATAATATTTTCATACATAATATGGATCTGTCTCAGTAAATAAACTTTAGTGTTAAATCACTATTTGCAATTTATGAAAAAGATCGTAACTTATATAAATTTCAACACCAAAATTATCTTACAGCAACTTAGTTAGGGGATCACCAGTGGAATCTGTAGCTCTGTAACCTGGTAAATAAATTCCCTTGAAGCCAGATAGGTCAAACAAGGTGTGGGTCGTATCTCCGTACGTCTGTATCACACAATATCGTACAGTTCCGTTCTCATCCGACATCTCAGATGGCGGTTTTACGACTATTGCTCCCTTCTCCACAGCTCTCTGAAATAGTATCAAGAAAACATGTAACAAAATTTGACATTAATTCTTAGAATATTAGTATTTTAGCAACAATAATTCCCAGTATTGTACTAGACCAGACTGTTCATCTATGACTTCAATTTTACTGCCCCTCATCACTCAAATCTCAGCAGGAATGTATCCAGCTAGTTTACAGAATGTTGGTGGTTCTAATCAGGAGCCCACTTGTGCCTGAAATAATTTACAAGAAGCAACGGAGGTCTTCCTTCACACGTAAAGCTGGAAGGTCTCCATATGACCTATACACGATTGTACCGTGTGCGCTTAAAATAAAAGAAAACATTTTTTATACAGACATTTACTACCATATGAACCATATATTTTAAAAATATTATAAGCTTATCACAAAAGTATGTTTAAAGAAAATATATATAATATAAAGTAAGGTGTCAAGGAACATTAGTTGATTTGTATCTTCAAAGCCAGGAACCAAATCTACACTTTCTCACAATCAAACCAGATTCAGTACCAGGTACCAGTAGACTAAGTATAAAGTTGGTTGGCTGTTCACCAAAATAAAAACATGTAACAACAAATATGAGTTAACTTGTAAAATTGAGTTTCGGTATCTGTGGTGAGTGGTAACTGTTAAACAGGTACCCTAGAGCTGGATATTCCCATCTGTACAGACAGCCAATGTAAGATTCTTATAATTATATAGATATATTAACAGTGTGTAGGGCTTTAAGTATTTTGACTGATGTGTTATCATTTACCTTGTATATAGCGTCCACATCCTCCACTTGAAATGCAACATCTTTCACCCCATCTCCATGCTTGATTAAATGTTCTCCTATCTCTATAAACAATTAGAGAATATTATAACCCTTAAAGTGCTGGAACCGAAAGTGTTAAGCCTTTGCCACCAGTAGAGAGCCAGGCCAGCCTGCACATCCATGCAGTCTGACCAGGCTTTATACTGTTGGCTGACAAACTTTTAATATTCAAATTGATATCCTTAAAATTGATAAATGAAAGTGGGACAATTTCATTTAAAATAATAATGTTCAGGGTTAAAAACACAGGACAAGAAAAACTATGAAACTAATCATAAAATAACACAATTGTACTTAAACATAATAAAATGTTCCAGAAAAAAATATTATACTGCTACTTATAGCAGGGTTTTATCCATTTAGCAATGATTTTGTGCATATGTCATTCACTTTTAAAGCATGAGTACATAAACATTTAGTGAAGTTGGACTGCTTAAGTTCTAAAAGTGGCTTATTCACTATATACGAATATTATTATGATTTCACACTCTGATATGAAGGAGTATCAAAATATCATAGTACTTTATGAATACCATTATCTTCATCTCATTAATAAATATATCTTTAACTGAAATATCCTTTACTTTAAATTTAATTCTCATTCAGGCATATTAAGCAACAACAAAAAATGATTTTAATTTGATTATTTTTTTTTACTTTTATTTTTGGTGTAACTTGTTCCAGTTTCCCCATTTAGCATATAGCTGATTCACCTTTTGCTTTTTTTTTGCATTTTCACAAATTTAATCTAATAAAGATAAAGTACTTAGTATGTATGGCAAACCATGTTTACATTTTGTTACATTTTTAACGGCACATTATGCTTCAGAAATTAATATTTCTTAATTCTTTAGAAATGTCAAACATATGTTTAATAGTCTGTTTGAGTAATGGATTTAGAGTATGTTAGGTTGTTTAATAACTGAAGAAAGTAGCACTAAATGTGCAGTAATGTGTCTTAAAGGTAGCAAAATGTAAGCTTAGTAGTATTTTGAATTCCATACAAAATACTAATTCAATATAATTATTCCAATTGCCAACAGAACTATAGTTGTGTCCATGTATATGGCAAATCAGAAATGAGTATTACTTTGAAAACTGTAACAAGGTAACAAAAATTAGAAGTTTTTGAGAAAATAAAATTAATAGCATTTCTATGGCATGATGGGCCTTTAACACAAAGTATTTCACATTAACTCATTTCTCTCTTCAGGTGATAATCCTTAAATACCGGTATGCCTAAAGTATGAGTATATGAAAGAGTACAGAGCTCATGCTTGCCCTTTTTAAGATTAACATGCCTTTAATAACTAAACATCATAATCACCTTTTGGCTCATAAGGGTTCAGCATGTTTTCAAACTCAAATAATATCTGAAACAAGAAAATAAATTAAATTTTAAAACACTATAAATACTATTAAGACATTTTCCAGGGTCATACATATTATAACATCTTGACTTTCTATAGAGAATCTCAGGTGAAACAACAACAAACAATTAGTTGTATAAATAATGTCCATTTATCACACACCCGTGCCGATTTTGCGACTCCGTAAATATGGTATTGCACGACCGTGCATATATTTTGACGTGACGTCATTAGCGTTATACAAACATAGTGTAAAGACGTAAATGTTAGCGTTTATAATACTACAAGCGCGTCAATGAAAAATGACTCTTATTTCTCTTTAAACGGTCTTTATTTTGGGTATGTGATAAATAGAATATTAAATTTGTGTAAGTTCATTACTGAATTTATTGCACTCGTTGAATAAAATAATATTATGCTCGCCAGAGGCTCGCATAATATAATTTTATTCAACTCGTGCAATAAATTCAGTATTGAACTTACACTCATTCAATATCCTCTATTTATTACATGACTTATTAATAACTAAAAATAATGGTGAATAACTAATGGTAAAATAGCTTTTGACATCATTATTTCTTCTAAACAAATTTAAACAATTTTCTAAACAAATTTAAACAATTTAATTTCTCTATTTTGGCTTAAAACAGGAAGTAATAGAAAAGTTACCTTATTTTGTCTGACTACATGGGCTGCCACTTCTCTACTTCCAGTCTCAAGACCTCGGTATGCGAAGGGTTCAAAACCCAAACGTGTAATGTAGTAGGAGGCAGCCTAGATATAGATGAGCATTAAACATATCATAAAATATCAACTTGATTGAGAGATGTGATTTTATAAAAGACATGTGAGCTTATGAAATTAAATTCTAGTACTTAAAACATAATTCTGGTCTGGATCAGAAAGTAAGCGTAAGGGTTAAGTGTCATTGTTGTTGGGGTCAGGGTTCAAAGAGTCAGTGTCAACATTAGAGATCAATGTCAGTGCCAAGAGGTCAATTTCAGTTCCAAGAGGTCAATGTCAGTGCCAAGGGTTAGAGGTCAATGTCAGTGCCAAGGGTAAGAGGTCAATGTCAGTGCCAAGGGTAAGAAGTCAATGTCAGTGCCAAGGGTAAGAGGTCAATGTCAGTGCCAAGGGTTAGATGTAAATGTCAGGGCCAAGGAATAGGGGTCATGGTCAGTGCCAAGGATTTAGGGTCATTGTCAGGGCAAAATATTAAGGATCAATGTAAGGGCCAAGGGTTAGGGGTTAATGTTAGTGCAAATTATCAAGGGTCAATTTCAGGGCCAAGGGTTAGGGGTCAATGTCAGTTCCAAGGGTTAAGGGTCAATGTCAGTGCAAAGAATTAAGGGTCAATGTCAGTGCCAAAGGTTAGGGGTCAATGTCAAGGCTAAGGGTTAGGGGTCAATATCAGTACAAAGGATAAAGTGTCAATGTCAGGGCCAAGTGTTAGAGGTCAATGTCAGTGCAATGGGTCAGGGGTAAATGTCAGTGCAAAGGGTAAGGGGTCAATGTCAGGGTGTCAGCACTAGCATCAGTCAGTGTCACGGAAACTCCCTGTACAGTCAAACAATTTGACTTTAATTGATGTCATGTCAAACAGAAAGAACAACTTCATATGACTAATTTCAATTGACTTATCAAAATTCAAAGCTGGCTAAAAATAGTATTATTTCTGTTGAGCAGAAGAGGAATACCTCAGGTGCCCTTCTGTGCATTTTTCAGGCAGCAACGGGCATCCAAGTAGAACCACTGATATTCTGAAAGCTAGTTAGTTTGAGCTTCCTTACATGAACGAATCCAAAGTCCTTGGTGGGATTCGAACACACAGCAGTGACCTTCAAGTGGTTTGTAATGTTTGTGTAGATGAAAGATACAGTACCTGTTTAGCATTTCCAACCCAGAATTTGACTCTGTGAAATGACACAAATTTTCCTGCCTCCGGCTGTAACAGAGAATAAACAATTTTAACACTTTATCATACTTATGTTAATTGCCATTACTTCCTAATGCAGAACATAATTCTATCCAAGCTACACACTTACAGATGAGAAAGCACATTTTCACAAAGCAAACTTAATTTTGTGCAGCCAATATGCACAACTAGGTATGGTACTGATCACTTCTTTGAAGATTCATTAAAAGCAGTGTCACCAGTAGTTTTTACATGTAGTTTAAGAAATGTATAAATAATTACATTTACAAACACATGTAACAGTTAGCATGTTTTATGGGAGAATAAGCTATTTTTTGTGTTACATATTTTTTACAAGTATAATTTATGAAGATTGAATTGTCTCATCCAACATTGTAATTGATATAAACTAAATTTGTTTACAATTTTCAAAATTTTTGGGAAAATACCACAGAAATTAATAAAAGAAATCTAAAATTTTGTCTTCCTTATGTTGTTGTTTTTTTTTTTTTTTTTTTTTTTTTTTGTTTTTTTTTTTGTGGTTGTTATTTTTTTGCTCTGGCTACTTGTAAAATAGGCCAGGACATTAATTAATATACTGGTTGGTAGTAAAGGGTATAATGCTATATCTAATGAAATAATTTTGTAAAATTTATAAACAGTAAAATTATGTTATAACAATAATGGTATGGTTGATCCTGAAGAGTTGTCAAGTAAAATGCCTCTGTTATTTAACACACATAGATATTGTACTTATTAAACAAGATAAAATGTTCTGAAAGATTGCAAATATTTAAATAAGGTTCTTACCATTTTTCAATGGTTTTATGCATGCACCATTTGCTCTTAATATTATAAAGGAACTATACAAACATTATTCTTTTCCAAAATGCAAACAATAATTTTGTAAACTATAGGCTGCAGATATATAGCTTTATACCCTTAGTTTGTGAGGGAAGTATAATTTTCAACATTTCCTAATAAACTTGTTTAATTTCAGTAAAAATGGTAATGATCCAATTTAAAATGAATACACAATATCAGTTTTTTTTGGGTTTTTTTAAGCTCTGGCGATGAACCAATGTTCATAATAAGAAGCTTGAATTTTACAGTGATGCCAAATCTACACCAACACCTAGTTAAGTATTCAGAAGTGGATGAATCGGAATGATAAATAAACCATCCATCCATTATCAGTCACCATAAACACTTAGTTCTAGAAAGCTTAAGTTAAGAATGAAGATACAGTTTATAACCCTTTTCAATTATTGACTTTTTTCACAGTGAATTTAAGTGGCCCTTCCTTTAAATTTGGGCAAAAATTACACTATTTTTGGAAGAGGGGAAGAAAAAACAAACTTCATGTTAATTTAATTTTACAACTTAAAATAATTTTCTTAGTTAGGAGAAGACACCTGTAAGAATCCACCTTAAGCTACTATAAAATGGGGGTGGGAAGCCTTGACAATTAAAAATATTTGTGTATTTATGTTGTAAGTCCCTCTCTCTTTATTTCATATAAGTTACTGCAGTAAATTAGTTTATAAAGCAAGTTAGAAACATATATTTCACTTAAAATAATTATACATTTATTGTAATTGTTTAATTAGTAAATTTTGAACAAGTGCATAAAAAATGGCCAAAGAATTTTCTTCATTTTGCCTGATATACAAAACATTACTCTTGGGTGTATATTCTCAGGTCAATGAAAAAACAATGTTTACCTAGACATGCAAAAAGCTTTTTAATACTATATAAGTAATGTATGTGTGTCGTTACTCATCTTTACATAAAAAAACTGCAACTATGCGTCATTTAACTGGGCC
Source organism: Ruditapes philippinarum (assembly GCF_026571515.1). NCBI lineage: Eukaryota > Metazoa > Mollusca > Bivalvia > Venerida > Veneridae > Ruditapes > Ruditapes philippinarum. The sequence continues at coordinate 21,570 of NW_026856658.1, read as the reverse complement.
ATTATTACTCTGTTAAATAGGAAAGAAACCGTAGGCTTACAAAAACTTATTATTTAAACATGGAATCAATTCAGGACGTTAAAAAGATCTATAAATAAGTGTAATAGTTATCAAAGATCAATCTAGATCTTATATATTGATATTATAGTACCGTGAAGAAGATTGTTGTAAAACTATAACATTGATAAAGAAACAGACATTGTCTCCCACAACATTAAGGGCCCAGCAATCACAGTGTTAAAGTTGACAACTGATTTAGTTCAAGTCTTACAAGTTAACCTTATTATTTAAACAGACATTGTAGTATTTTGTTTGTATTTAAAGACACACAAGCAATGCAAAGGTCATCTGGCAACTGTCCAGCTTTCCTGGTGGACAAATAATTCAGGTGCTCTTCTTTTTCAGTCTTTAGCCGAAACTTTGAGTGAAAAAAAAAATCAAACTTCCATACACAACCTGGATAGCTTCAACTTATATAAAAGAATCTGAAGCACAAGTTAGACAAATTTTAACCAGAAGGTCAGGAGGACCTATGAAGTATAATCCTGTCAAATAAATGGCAGCTCAAGGTCAGCATATAAAGGCCATATTTCATTTAAAATTAAAAGTCCCATTATGGCAAAAAAATGCTATAATTTTTATTTCACACAAGTTTTTATTTGTTTGGGTTGTCAGACGAAACAAATAATGGTAGCGAAATTTCAGACCCTGATGCTGTTAATTGCAAACATAATTGAGACAATATGTGCCTTTAAAATCAATATGAGAACACCATAAAAGCACCATAAAAGTCAGAGAGTCTAGCAGCAATAATGTGGAAATCATTATTGAAGTTATATTTGTACTGCAAGCCACACTTCAGCTTTATTCACATTAATATATACATATATTGCAAAAAATTTTCATTGATTCAAATTGTGTACTCAATCATACAACAGCTGCAACTTTAACTATTTCATTTGAGCCGCGTCACGACAAAACCAAAGCAATGCGTTTGCGACCAGCATGGATCCAGACCATCCGCGCAGTCTGATCAGGATCCATGCTGTTCGCTTACAAACCCTATTACAAGTAGAGAAACTGATTGCGAACAGCATGGATCCTGATCCTACTGCGCGGATGCGCAGGCTGGTCTGGATCCATGCTGGTCGCAAACGCATTATGTTGGTTTTGTCGTGAAGTGGCTCAAATTCATTTGAAAGCAAAAATAAAATCTGACATTCATTAAATATGCAAACAAATATTTGATATTTAAACACTGCACTACAAATAATATCTCATGATATTTTAGATGCCGTCAAAGCCAGCTATTAATTTATCCTGGAATGTGTTAGTTAATACAAATTTAGTTTAGTTTGATTGTGTTGGAAGCAGCACTGGCCTACAGGGATGTTGGATGGTGAGTTTGTATTTCATAAGGCCATCAGACAGTTTAGACATGCCAATTTTGAGAATATATTTTTATTTTGGTGTAAAGACTGACATGGGATTATGAGTTTTGTACATTTTCATTTAGTAGCTTGTTGTTTAATTAATAAAATGTTATAACAGGTGCAAAATGTAAACATTAAAGGGAACTCCTGGGGTGTTTGGTTTTTCACACATAAGCCCCCCCACCCCACACACAAAAATTCTGGATGCCGCCCTGAACAATGTATTGTATTATAATCGTACAACATATTTTAACAAGACATTATTTACAATAACCACATTACAAAAGCAATAAACCTAATTAATTAAAATCCTATGAATGTTTCGCACCCCCCCCCTACCCCCCCCCCCCCCCCCGCCCTCATGAAATTACACATAATATGAAATATGTACAGACATTAACGTTTATGTATGAATGTAATTTAGTACTATTATAAAGGCACATCAAGCCTCCTAAAAAAGACCAGTTAATGGAAGAAAGAAGCCCACACATTACATTTTGTGCAATTATATCAACTTATAAAATCATAACATTGTAACACGCCAGGTATTGCTCACAAGTTTGTATTGAGGTGGAATATGACAGGTGCTCGATCTGTACTACAAATCTATGCATGCATGCAAATTATATGCTTCATGTTGCATCACTCTATTTGAAAAGATTATCAAAACTGGCAAAACTTCTAATTACAATAACGTAAATCCATACAATATCAAATGCAATTAAATTGCTATCAAAAAACTGTTTTAACAGTCTATCTATTTAAACTGTCTTAACAGTCTATCTATTTATCTTGACATCAAAAATGATCGATCACAAAACCACATTACGAGGTTTACAACAGTTCAAGGTCAACCATTATCAACTAAAAACATAAACCAGAACAAAAACATGAGAGTGTCACTTACTTTTGGGCCTTTGTTCGTGTAGGTAGTCTGAAAAAGAAACAAAAAACGTGATAATTACAATTTCCTCAAATGATTACAATACGAAAATACATGGAAACGACTGAGAAAATATTCCACTCACCATTTTGGCTTCTTGAACAACACAAATCTGTTTGTGTACTAGCGTTTCCCATTGGTTAGCTATATTTAGATTGACTAATCAAAATGGTCATTGGCTACACACCTCCACGTGCCATAAATTGAGATGTAAACACCTTAGTGCGTGAGAGGCCTTGCACTGACTGCATCATTGTACATTATAATATGTATTATTATTTCTAAATTATGTCCAAAACTTACGGTATTTATAGCGTATATAGAAATATTCGTCCCTACATTTCTTCATTTAAATCTACAGAACATTTAGTACCGAAAGACTAAATTTATTTATTTTTGATGTCAAGATAAATAGTCAGCTACAAAGGCCCGTAATGGTGGTTTGAATATTAACATTTAAGGGAAATTAAAATTTAAGCTATTGGATATTTGATAGGACGAATTCGCAATAAACACATGACAACTTTGGCCGGAAGACAAGAAATTTTAACGTAACAATTACAGCCTCGAACATTTATACAATTTGGTTTTTGAGACTGTTTCTAAATTTCATTATTAAGGTAGCCAGCTTGTATGGTGTTTGATAGGACATGAAAGATCACAATATGCTCTATAGAAAAACACAATTCCTTTAATATTTTAGAATGTAATACATGATTACAAGTGTTACGTAGGTAAATTTCGGTTACAAAGGAAATGTTACAATTCGACAACATTACAACGCTTCCTAAAAATTGTCACGAGAGTGTAAAAAGGATTGTGTTTTTGTGCCATCAATATATGTTTATAGAAGCGCAAATTGCAGTTTAGTAGCATTCTCAATCGAAACACGGCTTTAATTAACTACAGGCTGTGGTCGAAACAATCCATTTATCGTTGTCTTTAATTGGTCAAGGGAAAATATGTTGAGTTCATACCAAAACGTGCACGTGTCATGATGTATCCTCTATCAGCATGAACTGAATCTGCGCTCAATCTTGTTAAAATGTCTCCATGTGGTCTGTAACACTTACAATTACATGTTGAACTGTCGGATATTTCTATACACTCATTCTTGGCAAACTATATACATGTATATAAAACACTCCTTTTCAAAGCTCATTGTGACCAAGTCTAACAAAAAAAGTGTTGTCAAATTTAAGAAACATCAAGATAATTTGCGGACGCGCGATGTGTTTTTCAACAAGTTGAAAGTAGTAAAAATGATAAAACAGTTTAGGCCAAATGAATTAGACTAATTCTGATAGACAAATCGATTTGGCAAATAATAGATCGTTGAGTGTCTGTCGAAAGTATATGAGTTGTATTATTCTAAAAATTACATATTATACATTCATTTTTCTACCTATGCATGTCCTGTTGTTGTTGTTGTTGTTGTTTTCTTTTTCAGAAGGCCACATTGGAAATAAGATATATATGATTGTTATTGTATGTTCTTAATGTGTAACCTTCTTTAAATAAAGATATTATTATTATTATTATTATTATTATAGCTTGACGACAATTTTAAATCCTGATGATTACTTAACAGTTGATTTTCGTTCGGACGAAACGTTTTGGAAACCGCTGCTGATTCATCTGAGAACGACTGCAGACAGTCAAAACAAAATACTCGTATATTTTTCGTAGTCCTTTCGCTCCCTTTCTACGGCATTATTTCTTATAAATGTGCTCTTAAATTTATAGCACTCTTATAACTTAATAACCCTATTTTTAATATAAGAGTTTTAAATTTAAGTTTTGTATATTCAGGCACTATAGTGTGACCCAAATTTATCAAGAATCTTCTAAATTATAAATTGGTAATATATAATTATTATGAAACACGACATATGTATGATTTTTTCGTGTCATGTCATGATGTGTTATATAGCTGTTCAAACAAGACTTAGTGCTCTCCATGAACAGGTTCAGTACAACATTTTCAATTTTGCCTTAATGCATACATGTGAATTCTCCCACTTTTAGCGGGAGACTCCAGCCAGTTTCTGAATCCATATTTTCAAACATTTTTCTTAAAATAATGGGTACTTTCAGAAATTAAAGAAATCTCCCCTTTTTGATGTCAGAACATCCTTCTTTGTTTATTGCAAATTCTAAAATCTCCCTCTTTTTTGAAAAATATCTCCCATTTGAGCATCGGAAAAAGTTCACATGTATGTTAATGACCCTTTTAGGGATTCTATTTCACTCTATTTCATATAAGCTGTAAGGTAGGACAGATATATTAAAACCAACACAATTTTAGATCTATATCAATACATGTTTCGCTTTATTAGCTTCGTCAGTTAATGCATAAAGGGAAATAAGCTGTAAAAAAATACAACTCAACGTTTGACTCCCTTTTTATGCATTAAACCTTAGAAGCCGCACATGTGTTATCGGTCTAGAATGCATTGAACCTGTGCACTAGATATATTTAGTACTATGTAACCTAAAAATTTAGTGATTCCCAACCATTTAAATACCACCGGAAGTGCAGTCGAAAAAATGCAAAACAAAAGAAATTTTTGCAAGATACGAATAAATGTCTATGAAAGTCAACACTGTTTGAGATCTAAATGGTAGTTTTTGCCAATATTTTTCATTTTTCAATATAAAATTTATCATTATGAACAATAAACTTTGATATTTGTTTAAAGGAAAATAATATGTATTTTCGCGATGTATAATTTACGTTCATTTTTTTAAAGACAAACTTATCCTACTTTTATATGTTATAAGGAAGCTTAAACATTAACTGTCGTGATTGAACTTTAAAGAACATTTCTTTATGTAAATGTTTGCCTTTTTAACAGAAATATAACACTCATTGTTTTTTGTTGTTTATTTTCATCACATCATTTATGAAGCCAAATTTCATTTTTTCACACCCATAAACACTTTCAAAATGATTTACGTAAATAACCGAGCTATATCGAGTGAAAAAACGAGTTGCTTCCCTTATCTTCGAGTAAAATCGATACCGCTTATGCTAAAACAATACAGGTTGGTGAAGTGTTGACTTCAAACCACTTGCCCCTCATCACTGTGGGTTCGAATCCCAACAGGGACTTGTGAGGAAGCTACCCAGCTAGCTAACAGAATGTCGGTGGTTCTACTCAGGTGCCGTTTGTGCCTGAAATAATTTACAGAAGGTCTTCCTCCACCAGTAAAGCCAGAACGCCACCATATGACCAAAACTGTGTTGGTGTGACGTAACAAAAAAAAAAAACTCTATAGACTTTATTTCGGCCCTTCATCATGTGCAACATGGGATGCTTAAAATGATTTTTTTTTTGCATCTAAGTAACTAAGTCCTTGATGATTATTGACCAACTTTTAGGAGGCATACAATGTTCAATAAAAAAATATTAGAAAGTTTTAAACATAAAATGATTAAAGCTGGCTTAAGCATAAATTTGGGATAATTGAAGATAGGAACATGTGCTGAGAAAGAATTTTAGTTTTTACTGTGGACTGGTAGAAACTATAGGTTAAACATGAATGTTGAAAAATGAAGTCAGTCAAATTAAATGCAACATCACATGGATTGAATTTTAATGTTTTTCCACCCAATCTGAAGGCATGCTGCTTTAATTCTTTCATAATTCAGTATTTGGGAAAAAAAAGGAAAACAAGAGGAAAAGAAGAAGAACTAACAACAACAACAAAAATCAAACTAAAATTGAAATAGAATATATGCTGCATGCATGTCTTTAGATAAATTTCAACATTGATTGAATTTATTGGCATTTATTTTGCTAATTTCTTCCCTGTAATTTCATATTTTCAGATTTGTTATACATGATGTTTAAATAGCCAGATTATAGCCTACAGGTACAGACAGACAGCCATGCAATTTGGTAATGTCAGCCTTGGGGTGTCTGCGGGGTACTATATCATACTTGGACTGTGGTGGCACATACAGATTACTAAGAAATACTGGAATTGCAAACACAAGAAATCAGACTTCTCATCCTCTGTCTCATTCCAGTGTTGCTCAAGGTAATATGATATGTGAGCCGCGTCATGACAAAACAAACAGAGTGCGTTTGCGACCAGCATGGATCCAGACCAGCCTGCGCATTCTGATCAGGATCCATGCTGTTCGCTGTCAGATTCTCCACTTGAATTATGGTTGGTAAACAAACAGCATGGATCCTGATTAGACTGCGCGGATGGGCAGGCTGGTCTTGATCCATGCTGGTCGCAAACTCACTATGTTGGTTTTGTCGTGAGGCGGCTCATATATTTGATATTGAATAAGTGTAAGTTCATACTGAATTTATTGAACAAGTTGAATAAAATCTTATCATGTGAGCCTCTGTATGAAACTTATGCGAATTTAATATTTTATTTATCACATACCAAAAATAAAGACCATTTGTAATGACAAAGAACCAGTTTACATTGAAGCGCCTATAGTATAACACTTACATTTGGCATGTCTTATCTCTATGTAAATATATATCAAAATATACAATACCATTTTTACAAATATTTGTATGTATTAAAAACTTTATTACATTGTAAATACTTCGCAATCTACAGTGCCGTATAAATTTTTCCTCCAGACATTGTTTTGGTATCATCTGTGAGTGTACCTTTAATATATATTGAAGTCAGTTTGAATTATTTGGCCCATATACTATACACCTTTAGACTGAGAAAATCTACATGTATTATATTTATAGGCAACATTATTGACAAAGTTCAAGTTTATTTTGCACTGCAAAAATTGTCTACATTTTGATTGATGTAATTTATTTTACATGTACAATGTACATTTGTAAATTTTCCCAAATTTTTGTGTCACAGAAATGCTTGAACTTATGTAAATTGTTTCGACAAGTTCAGTAGAAAGCACTGGATAATTTTTTTTCACCTATAATATTTGTCACAGATTATAATTTTCAGTGTAAAGCAACTGTCATATTAATTATTGTGCCTGTCCATTTTTCACAGGCTCTCCTAGTAATAAGTTTAGGTTTAAGGGCATTATAAGAATCAACAATAGTATTATATATGTAGGTTGATTCTATTATAATTGTATAATAATGATATGGGCCATGACACTCTATACAACAATGTGACATAAATGGCCCCTAATCCCACGTTTATTAGTCTGTTTAAAATCATGTTGGAATCTTTTAATAAATTTTTTTAATTGATATTGTTTTATGCTCTCTTTGCAGATGTAGGAATATACCTGTGGAAGGAATATGTAAGATTCTCTCAAGTATCTGTATATGTGTGGTCAGTATATATCAAATCAGAAGTGCTAGCAACACCTCAGAGAGGAATGAGGGTATCGGACAGCTCACCGTGTTTAGTTTGTTTTCCTTAGCAACGTTTTGTGATATTATATCAGACTGTTGCCAGCGTGTGATTTTTCCTGGTCTGGACTACCTGATATTAGTGATCTGTTTCAACGTACAGTCAGTAGTGCTGTCGTGTCATTCTGTGTCAGTTTATTCGTGGATGTCGGTCGCAGATACTTGTGCAATGTACGCAGCTACATTCGTTGCTGTGGCTTTACTACTCGAGTTTAAATACCCGCATTATATCTGGTTCCCGTTGATGCGTTCATTTTGTACTCTGGTGCTGGGAACCTGGTTTGCTCACATGTGCATTGTCCTGTTTCAAGAAAGCTTACAGTTGAAGAATTCATTAGATGTTCCTAATGTAACTGGAAACACAAGTTCCATTGGAGCTCAGAGTGCAATTTTGACTGAATCTGAAACAAAGATCGAGAATTTATCTTTTGTGCCAATGTATTTTTCTTGGCATATTCTGTTTAATGTGAATCTTTTGACAATTATTTGGGTAGCAGTGTGGAAATTGGCCAATAGAAACTGCTGTGTGTGCATGCCAGATGAAGAACGTGTCAATCAGTTTGAAAATCGTGTTCATTTTGATTACCATATGATCACACGCATGACCGATTCCGATTATGAGGATTAGTTTCCTGGATGTTTGACCTTAAGCCCGCTGGTGGAAACTGAATACACATGTGACTAGTGCAGATTGAAATTAGCATGCACATCTGTGCAGTTTAGATCATGATCTGTACTGTTTGCTATTAAGCCTGTAAATATTTTTGAAATTTTCCCCTTAATATGATGAATGGTTTAGTCCAGATTGAAAGATGGACAAGTCCATTTAAGGTATATAGTGTTGTTAGGGTTAAAACACGTACATCAATGATCTTTAAGATGCAGGCATCCTGATATTATCATATTTTTAAAAAAATCAAATCTTTGTAATATGTATATAAGGAGTTTAAGAAATGTATAAATATTTACAATTTAAATGGTGCTTACATTTTATACTCAAAATATTGTGTATTTTACTGTTTTGAGGAAGAGCTATAAGCCTATCGTACTCAGCCCTGCATCAGGGTCAGCGTCCCACTTTGGTTAAACTTTTGTGTGCAAGTTGTTATCTCCAATACTACTTAAGGGAATATGTAATTGTTGAAACTTCACACACGGTTTTGAGAGCTTAATAGAGGGTCACTTTCCAAGCCCCATAACTGTTACATGGATTTGACAGAATTATACCCCTTGTTGAACTTGGAAAATTCAACATTATCCAGTTTCTTGTTTTACTATCAAGCACTGGGAATAGTTGAATACACTGTCCTACTGATAGCTCTTGTTAATACTATATATCTACCAAAGTTTATTTAAAAGAGGAGACACCATTTTTGAATATTTTGACAATCTTAGATGAAATTTAAAAAAAAATTAAGTGCCTTAAACTAATTTAAATCAGTTTATTTCCACACATGGCAATACTTTTACAAATACAATTTACAAAAACACTTCTTAATTTATTATAATGTTTGGTGCTTGACTTAAATAAAAGGCCCATTAAGCCTAAGAATTCTATGACTTTTATTTCTCAAATTATTTGGGTCCTGTTACAGTTTCCAAAAATTTCCAAAAAGATCATTTTCCACATAGCTTAGCCATAATTTATATCTTTTTTATAGTAGCACTTAGTACAGTTATAGTGATTTAGTATTTTGTATGGAGGTCAAAATACCACTTTGTTTATATTTTGCTACTTTTATGACAAATTTTACATTCAGCGCTATTTTATTCTCTTGTTCTAAATCAATTATTATGGTACCAGTACATCAATAAAAAACATATTTTACACTTTTCTAAAGAATGATAAAATATTCAATTCTGAGGCATAATGTGCCTTTAATGACCAATTTCATGATCTGAATATAGATGTGCTTTAAGTTGCTACAGTGTAGCTCAATGTGGATATTATTTATGATACTCATTATTATAGCTCATCTTTGAGCATTTATAATGCTCAATAGAGCATACACAATGCTCAGTAGAGTATTCACAATGCTCAAAGACAAATCATTGTGGTAGTAAGTAATGCATTTTATTATCCCCCGCCGAAAAGGCGGCGGGGGATATAGTAATAGTCTCCGTCCGTCCGAGCATATCTCTCAAAGTATTTGAGTTATCAACTTGAAACTTCAAAGGTGGATATACCTCATTGAGGAGGAGTGCAGTGCACAAGAATGATAACTCTACCCTGCATAATTTTTTGAGTTATTACCCTTTGTTATTTTTCAAAATTGATTTTGTCCAGAGCATAACTCAAAAGCCTATGAGATATCAACATGAAACTTCATAGGTGCATAGATCTCACCCAGGAGGTGTGCAGTGCACAAGAATGATAACTCTACCTTTCATAATTTTTGAGTTATTGCCCTTTGTTATTTTTCTTACCATTTTTTTCACCCAAGTGGAGCATAACTTAAAAGTGTTTGAGATGTCAACATGAAATGTCATAATTGTTAAGTTATTGCCCTTTGTTATTTTTCAATATTAATTTTTGTCCAGAGCATAACTCAAAAGGCCTTCGAGATATCATTATGAAACTTCATAGGTGCATAGATCTAACTCAGGAGGTGTGCAGTGCACAAGAATTTATAATTTTTGAGTTATTGCCCTTTGTTATTTTTCATACTTAATTTTTCAATTCAATTTTTTTTTCTCAAAAAGTATTTGAGGTATCAACTTGAAACTTCATAGGTGGATAGATTTTACTGAGGAGGGGTGCAGCACACAAGAATGATAACCTACCCTGCATTATTTTCCAGTTATTGCCCTTTGTTATTTTCGGCCATCAGTTTTCACATAGGTTTCAAATCTGTTATCACCATAGCCATCAGTTTTCATTACCAAAAGACCTCTTAAAATTGAATTACTCTGCTCTACTACATATACATTCTTCCAATGAGCAAACACATTAGGCGGGGAATGGCCATGTTGACATGGCTCTTGTTTGCAATTGTTATAATCTTAACACAATCATGCAGTTATTTGCTGGTTTTATTCCTTAGTTGTATATACATGTACATTTATATATATTGTTGAATCTCAAAAATTTGCATATTGTAATATTTATAATATAAAATGACCATTATTTTTTTTACCCAAATTTTTATCTAGAAGAGACTTTTCTTTGGAGAATCAAAATATGACCTTGACCTCTTCATGACCTTGACCATCATGTCAGGTTTTCATCTTTCGGAAACTTTACCATATTATTGTTAGTTATTAATAGATATGAGATAGGGGCATTAATTTTGTGTTGAATTAACACATCTTGTTTAAAATATTAAAATAGTTTTGTGGGCCATCTGACAACTTGAATGTTATCTTTTTAAAATCTGATTATTGATTATGTATAGATTTAAAAAAAAAAAAAGTAAGTTCTAAGAAATAGCAGGACACTCATTGTCATAATGATGATAATGTATGTGGTGTGTCAATATTAATTTTGACTTGTATTCTATAAACATTTATTTTTATATAAAAAATGTGCCAATTTTACCTTGTAATGATTACTGGTAGTATACATATGTACATGTTAATGTATATTGCCAATAAATTAGCAAATCTTGTTAACCTAGCCTTTTGGGTTAATTAATTATGTAACATATTTTAATAACAAGATAATTTATACTATTGTAAAAAAATAATTGTCTTTCATGTTTTCTAATTTTTTTTGGAAGAAGAATAATCACTTTGTATATTTTTTACCCTTTAAATCTTTAAAATGAATTTTTGATCTATTTTGATTGGCAAAACAAATATTTGAAAATCATTTGGAAAAAGTTAGGCAATTTTTAATCAATTTCATTTATAGGAAAGACACAAGTAAAGATATTGTGCAGTAATTTTCTTTGCATTTTTCAAAATATATTAAATAGTTATCAGAAGAAATTGTGTTTACCCATGTAAAAGTAATGTACATGTAATTCAATCAATTACTAGGGGAAAGTTGAAGTTATCCAATGTAATTGTGATAAATATTTCAAGAAGTAATTGTAATGTAATCAGTTATAGACAAAAGTAATTTGCCTCCCCCATGTCTCATCACTTTTACAACATACATGTACATCTTTTGTTAATAGACAGGTCTATTGGTGTAATTGTAATGTATCTAAATCAAATATTTGATGGCATTTGAAAATTGCATTTGTGTTAAGTCTTGTTATAATTAATAAAATTTTGATTATGTCAGAATTATAACATGCTACAAAATGTGCTATGTTTTTTTCTCATTCATGAAAATATGATGTAATTTTTTTACATTAATAATCTATTTTTGTGATTAATGTTTTTTTTTATATAAATCTTCTAAAGCTTCTTAAAGAGTACACAGCAATGTCTTATGAAATATTTTAATTTTTTATCAACAGTAAAATTATGTTGTCACCATAATCCTATCGGCAATTCTCAAAAAAAAATTTAAATGTAAAATTTCACTGTTGTTCAATGTACGAGTTAGTCTGAATATGGAAATCAGCTCCAGTTTAAATTTAAAATTGTGTTGTTTTAAATAAAAATCACAATGTTTTGACTCAAAGTCTTCATCGGGTATACTTGTTTACAGGAAAATAAGATGACGTCAAGAATAACACATATGAATATTGTATGCTAACAGAATAAAATGTTCTTGAACAAAATATTATGTTCCTATTTTAAGTAAGTTTTTAAACTATTAAACATTGATTTTATACATTCGTCAATCGCTTTTACAACAATAAACTACCATAGTTCTTTCATACAAACATTTTGGAAGAATTCTTTTTTTAAAATTCAAATATAAATTTTACAGCAGATATATAGCTTTATACACTTTAAGTTAAACTTTGAAAGGTATTGTTATATGCCAAGTTATCTGTAGAAATCATTTATTTTATAAATGTTTTTCTGTGACCATAATTTTCCTGGTGCCGTTTGTTTTCCACTGTTGATATTATATGACATACGTAAAATAGCCGCTACTATAACTGAACAACAGTTAAGTACTGGTATATTTATTTAGATACACTCATTATACCAGTTTTAATACCTATTTCTCCATATTTAAGCCACTGGGACTATGCTGTAAACAAATAGGGTATTTTTTTTCTGAATCCCAATTGTCATTAATCAAAATGATAACTTTTATGAGTTTTATCCCATGTTGCCAAATAAAATTGTGAAATTACAAAACTATGATTTGACTAGCATACATACTTATAAGTGAAGATTATTATGAGGAGAAATGTGGAAGCTTTATGTATCAAAAACTGTTTGCCTAACTTTGATAATAATGCTTCAATCAAAAAATATTTTTTTTCAAAGCCAAGGATAGTGATAGTAATTTAGCTTTATTGAGAATGCAGGCAGCTGTGTTAAGTCACAAAAAGTTCACATTTAAGTATCAGTATTATACATGTATATATTTAAACATGTAGCCTTATGAGATTTATGACTTACAATAAGATGTTTATTTAGTTGTTTATTACAATGATATTATTAACTTGTGTGCGTAAAATACTCAAGAAGAGAGGGAGGGGCGTCTGTGGCAGAGTTTCGTAATTCTGTAAATCCTGGCCTTGAGGTTTATAAAACTTTTTTCTGAGTTCTGTCTCGAATCTTAGGATTCTCATTGGTCAATGTACATACTGTGGCAGTTTCTGGCCAATCAAATGCCAGAGATCCGAGTTTGAGCCTAGAGAAATTCTTTATAACTTTGGTCTCTGGTAACTAGAGACATTATAGTGTAACTCAAGAAATAAAGCTCACAAGATTTCAAAATGTACAGTCATGTATTAGGTTATTTGAGTAGATAGTTATGGATATTTTGTAATTATTATGTGTATCAGATACTAGAATTGTTAATAACTTAATCAATGCATTATGTCAACTCACAAAGACTATAAAGCTATATTTAGCTGGCAGTATTTGGTCATATATTTATGTTTTCATTAAAATCATACAACAAAAATTCACTCATAATTATTGTTTTAACAATTTTAGTATTGTAAGTGATGTTTCTTGTCACTCTGTATTGTTACATTGTTACCTACTTGCCAATTTAGAGGAAAAATTTGATTTCAGAGAAATGTGAATTTGTAAAAGGCATTTTCCAATTTTAAGTGGTTATTTTGAAATTTTTAATGATATTAATTATTTTCGTATTGATGTGTAGGAAAACCATGTGGGTTAGGAGAATACCTTGGTAACTACATGTGTCATAATCATCCAAGTTTTCAGAAATACAATGTATGAAATTAAATGCATAGCTTGTTCTTTTATTAATATATTGTCACTATAGTGCAATAACTGGTTCCTATTAAATTATATAGGGACTTAACCAGTTACTGCACTAAGGTGACGAATTATGTGGGTTTTTAAGAAACAAAATATAATAGTACATGTATGTATATTTAATAGAACAGGAACAAAACGTTAATGGTGCTTTGTATGATTTTTATTTAATGCCTGCAAGTAAGATCTTTTATTATATACTTATAAATGAAATATATAAAATGTGTATTTTTTCATTTTCTATATTTTCACTGTAACTTTTTTTTCCCGCTTTTCACTAGTGTCTTCCCAGACACTTTCTTCTAAATTCAGCCAATATATAAAGTTAATGGAGAAGTCTGTGTAAGTTTCTGTCATGTCAAAAAAGGATAGAATTGAATATGATAAACAGAAATTTTCTGTGTACTGGTATATTTTAACCCCTTTTCCGTAATTTACATGTGTTGTATATACATGTACTGTTTGCCATGTGTAAATTATTTTATGTTCATTTCAAACTATTTTACTTTTTAATGCTTTTTTAAAAATTTCATGAAAATTAGTGGGAATCTTGAGGCTTGCTGCTTTAAGGATTTATTTTATTGAACTTTTCATAGCAACAGTGCATTTATATTTCATTTCTTTTTAATTTTTGCATGTTCTCTTGTCTTTCATTGTAAACCTTTTGTATTTTGAAGTTTAACCCTGTCCCCATGGTGCAATAAAATATTGAATTTATGTATTTTGTTATTGTTTTTTCAGCTGGATGGATATGAGAATAATGAATCTCTAAAACTCATCCTGGAGCCAGCATTAGCAAAGCACTTCTTTAACATTGAGTAATTGACTATCTAGTCATCGTCAGTTACCACCTAGGGTAATTATTCTGTACATACTACATTATATATATAATGTAGTATGTACAGAATATATACTGTTGGTAACTGATGATGTTTTCCTGTTGACCAGTGAAGGCGTTATCTTGAAATACCGCACATGTGCTTGGAATTACATGTATAGTGTCCAAGACCATAAGCTCTAACATGGATTTTGTCCGACTTGTAAACTTAGCACATACCTGGTTACAATGTGACTCCCCTACTACTGAGGTACATACTTGAAAACTTACACATGTCTTCGCAGTCAGGACTGGTTAAAAAACTTTCAAGTCCTAGTTAATCAAGCTAAAAAATAAATGCCATTTTAAAGCAAAATTACATTGATTTTGACAACTTTCAAAGTTCAGATCAACATGATAGTTTGTCACAGTTTGATGGTTAATTTCACTTGATAACAAGGGATTGTCTTACAGTCAATGTCACAGGATTATTTGTTACAGTTTTGACATTCAATGTTGCCCGATTATTTGTCAGTGTGACATACTTGTCACAGTTTGCCAATCAATGTCACATGATAATATGTCACAGTTTGACAATGCCACACTGATAATTTTCACAGTTTGACATATAAATGCCACCTGAAAATTTGTCAGTTTGTTGGTCAATGTCAATACATCAGAATTTGTCTGCTAGGGATTGACAATATGAGGCACATGCCAATTTCTAAGGCTTGAGGGTAGAAACACAGGTGTTCGGCACATTTTGCCATTCCAATTATGGTTAAAATTACTATTCAGCACCCGTTTACTATATAAAATAGATACCGTACTTTATATAATAAACGGGTGCTGGATAGTAATTTTGTTCTTGATGATCAAGGGGTGATTATTTTATGATAATTGGACCGTTATTGACATGGCAGATGTGCCGAACGCCTGTGGGTCCAAATAAATGTTACCTTTCCTCTTATACACCATTGAAATACAAATTTCATCAACATTTGTCATTAACTAATATTTTTTAACTTACGATCATTCATTCATCTTGATCTGATAAATAACAAACACCATAAAAAACTGTTTACCTTTTATTTTAGTGCAATATTTATTTTATTTTTTGCACATATAAATGGTAACAACACATATAATGATAGTATTTTATCACTTAACAATAATCATATATATTTCTTTCATTCCAATAAACATATATACATCTGAGAAGGAACAAAATAATTTATATCAAGAGCCTGAAATGTAAATAGTTGTAAAAAAAGATTCAATACTGATTTTTCCTTTGCAAATAACTTACAATTTGTTTTTTTTAAAGATTTCAGTCTGATATAGGTACATGTACTATTAAATACATAGACTGTGTACCATGATTTCTATAAAATGCTCATTTACCCTTGGATATTTATGTAGATAACTATTTAAAACTACATGTATATCTCTTTTTTAACAACAATTATGTAATTGTATTACTTAAAAAAATGTTATTTTCAATAAAATCAATATACATGGATTTTATATGAATTAGTTATATGAGTAAAAAATAAACAGAATTATTTGACACAATAATACCTTTATGTAAGTATTCATTCACTTCACTAACATACTTTTCATGTCAAATGTTTTAAACACTCTCAGCAGTTAAAAATTATATTCAATGCTTGAAAATACAATTGTAACATGATCACTTTTATTAGGCAATTTAACTATAATTAGGCAGGGATATAGATAATCAATGTTATCAACATCCCAAAGTTAGGTGAAACACTCTTCTGTTCTTTTTTCTCTATTTTAATCACTTAAAAGTGTGTCCCAGGTTGTTATAATGTACTTGTATTTATTACATGTAACTCGAGAAAAAATATATACACAAATGTACACATTATTCTAAAGACTCTAATTTTTAACAAACCTAAAATAATGTACCAGTATATTGAAACGGAAAACTGTTTAAAAAAAAAAAGCAAAATCATATGAAAAAAGCAAATTTATCAAGTATTTTGGCAGTAAATTAATGCATTATGTAAATGTACAGCATTCTCACTGATACAGTTAGAACCCATTTTAATTATTCTTTATTATAAAATAGTAAAGCTATAAATGCTGCTTTTATGGTAAATATTTCAGAATTGTTTGTTAAGACCTTTTTTTATGAGAAAGTGAGTTTATAAAATAACAAAATATTTTTAAAAAAATTTTGAATCATGTTAGATGTTATTTTTTTGTCTTGCAGCTCTATCAATATTTGTCTGATGTCAAATTTTATATCCTAAATCAAAAGTTCAATAGCAATATAAAACATTATCAAAAAATTAATGTAACATAATAATTAAATTATAATAAAAACCTGATTACTTTTTTAATAATTAATTTCACTAAGTTCAAAATTAACACAAAGTAACCAGTAACAGTCAATGAGATATAAATGAAAATAATTGCAATAACAAATTAATATTATTTCGGATATTTAAACTACTCTTGATCATGTAAAAACTGTTCTTCACTTTCCTGTAACACTGCCTCGGTACTAGCTAATTCCACCTGTAAATACAAACAATATAGAAACATGTACCTTTATCCAATTAACAATTGTTATATTACTTCATTTGGTTTACTGACATCACATTTGACTTCATATGATGTGTAATCATTCCTTTTTAAAAATTACTTCTCCGCTCAATGTAGTTCAACATATTCTTTTCTCAATTCTCTTTAATTAGCATGTTCAAATTCAATTAGATTCCTGCACATTTGAACCAAAACCATGCATTATTCTACAACAATGCACTCCAAATTGATATCTATTTCCTAAAAAAACCCAACATTAATTAGATTATAAGATAATTGATTTTCAATTTACACTGTTCACAAATTTGAATAAAACCGGTTTGTAGAATTCTTAATATTTTGACTTATTTAATGACTTATTCAATATAACTTGTGACATTGTGATGTAAAAATATAAATGTCATACCTTTGGTATAGGGTACTGTGTGGGTTCTGGGGCACTGTTTCTGTCAAAATCTTTCATGGTACCACATTTGGCTATATCATCTACCCAAACCCCTTCATACAATTGTCCATGGGTGAGGTAATAAAACTTTCCAGGTCCATTCTTTTTATCATCACGCCAAGAACCCTCATATCTGTTTTCATTTGCTGTAATTAAGGAGAGAAATTTCTTTTCAATATTTGCTGTCTTATTTTGAGGGGAAAAAAATATAAATATGATATTGCTAAGTCGACTAACATTATAGTCATAATATCAGTGAGTTAAAACGGAAGGCTTTCAGATAAGTAAATAAATTGGAAAAAAACAAATTTATTTTATGTTATATCACCATATTTCTACCAAGTGCATGATAATATTCTGGACATATATCAAACATCTTCCAAATTTTTCGAAAATTTAGAATAAATCTGGAAGATTACTGCTTCATGAACTTGCTTACTCCATTTTCTTGAAAGAAATTGTAAGAATATCATGCAATACAATGCTTTGTAGAAAGTCCCTTAGGGAATAATTGGAAAGAATCAGATAGCATTTATACAACCTCTGTTGAGATGATATCAGCTGGTAAAGTATTCTTGTTGATGAATAATTAACAACTTCAATGCCTTATAGTCTAATCCTTATAGAGATTGGCTAATTGCTGATTTAAGATGCATGATAGATATCAGATGAGTAAAATGAGATGGTTCCCATTAATCAATATCTTAACAAAAGATATTGCAGCAATATTATTTGAAATTACATTGTATTTAGACAATGAAAAGCAGAAGTCTACACATGTATATTAAGATCTTAAAATTGAATTAAATCTTGATTTTAAAATGATGTTGAACATGTACTTTTATTACAGATTTTGTCTATGGATGCTTAGAACAACTGTCTATAGATAACCCTTTGGCTGTGTCGCTGAATGGTTAATGTGAGAGGGGCAAGCCAATTTGTTTCCTTCAGCAAGAAACTTTAACAATCATCGCTTTAATAGTTAGTTCCAGGAACAGATACAAGAGTGTTTCAATAAGCTTTTAGCTACAAACACAATCAAACTAAAATAATTCGCATAAACTAAACTGAAATAAAAGCTTACGTAATCTCAACATTCCTTGTCCATTACGTTTGTCATCGTACCACTCGCCCTCGTATATTGTTCCGTCTTTGTAATACATTCTTCCCCAGCCACTTCTATTGTCTCCGTACCATTCACCTTCATAATACTCCTCATCTGTGTAGAAATTGGTCCCATAACCCTGAACAAAATAAAAGAATTAGATTTTTCAGAGAGGCCATTAAAACAAAAGAATTCAATTTTTCAGATTTTTTTTTTCCTTGGACTGATATTTTTAACGTCATACAGTTATTTTCAAGCATGTACTGGTCATTGGTCAAGGAAGACTTAAATGACAGTGCTCTCTGTTTATCCCCAGAGGACACTGCACTGAATGCAATACAATTAAACCACTTTTGCCTCACAACCATGAATGAAAACTCATTGAAAGCATACAGTATGATAGTGGAGGGCTTTACCATTGGTTAACTGCAAATTTTCATCTAATATTTTATAACACTTCATTGCAACTTTATATACATAACAGACATTGTATATACACAAACAGCAAAATGATAAATAAACAGATTTATACAAAGTAAATTATGAAAACCTACATGTCTCATGTCATTCTTCCAACCACCAGAATATTCTTTAACAAATGCTCCTTTCTTTTTTGCATCAGGTCTACTATAAGTACCAAAACCATTTCTTTTTCCTTTCTTCCAATCTCCATCATAAATTGTGCCAGTCTCCTTCCATTTGTATGTTCCTTTACCTTAAATGTTCAGTGAAAATAAGCAATGTATGAAAAGTAATACCTTGATTCCATGCACAATTAACAGATAATCAGGCTCTTGTAGCTTATGGAAACTAAGAAACTTAAGTTTCTTAACCTAGCTTGATGAGATTAAACACCAAAGTTAAAATGACTTTTCCGTTTTGTTTACTATAAGATAAGATAAGTTTTATTGTAATGGATATCTGACATAATTGTTGTCATGCATCCTAGATTCAACCTGGCCTGTCCTACACTAGACACTACTTTTGTTTATGCCTTTTAGTTCCATGTCAAATCACTGGGTGAGTAAAATGGGCAGCATCATACAGCGACTCAAAACATGTGACCTTTGCAACTCTTTCCCCAGCTCTACATGAGCTCCTCTGCCAGATACACATCTCCCAATTTATGAGCAGTTCAATAGCATGTCATAAAAATGGTAGTGGAAAAAAGAGAAAAGTAGATCTTATTTTTCTATTATGATTACATGTCAAATGATTTTCTAGGGGCATCATATGACCAATAGCTTTATAGTACTGTAAAAGAAGAATAATTAAATCTTTAATTACGCAGACGCATATACTTACCGTCTTTAAGATTGTTTAGCCATTCTCCTGTGTACTGATCACCGTTTACAGAATAAACTGTGTGACGAATTCCTTTCTTTTGTGCTTTATAATCGTTCTCTTTCCATAAAGGTTGTTTAAGTTTTGGTTCTTTTAACATTGGCATTTTGAAAGTCTATAATAGTCAAACGATTTAAACGGTTCTCTGTATTGATTCACAAACACTGATGTTAAACCATGTTTATTTATTTTTTATGCTGTCACCCAAACAGGAAGTTGACAACGTTGCTATAGTATACAAGGGAAGTAATCCAACTTGACATATTTCGCGCCGTTTATTGATCGTAACCATTTTATTTGACAGAAATCAAATCGTATCGATTTATTCTGAGTAAAACATAAACACTTACAATCTTGTCTCATATATCAACATGCATATATAAAACACAAAAAATACAACAAAATATTTATAAAATTAATTAGTATGTTTTATCTTATCCTAGGAATGCCCATATATTAAGCTAAAAGCTTATTTCCAATGGGGTCCATTTACTACTGTAATATTATCACACTGACTTATTTAATAATAAATGAATTATTAGGAAGTTAAAATAAATGAAAATTATTGACACAACTTCAATTTCTGAAGTAAAAACAAATAGAACCAAATGTATAATAAACAGTTGTATAATGCATAGTTTATAGAGTTTCTTCCCAAAATATTTATTAAAAGATTGGTTTAAAAAGCTATATACAGTACTATATAATTATGCACTTATGTTGATATGATTTATTTCAAATAACTGTATAAAGCACCATAAGCCCTTTAGTTGATACACCCCGAACTAACGATTTTATACATGTACACCCAGATTGAAAAAATCATATCTACTTTAAAATTAAAATTAGAATATAATTTAATACACCATTTATAAACCTGATATTACCAACAGTTAAGTTTTATAATGTGTAAAGCATATTACAATTAATTGTGGTCTGATCTACTAACCTTGATATGTATTGCTTACGTTATTATGTTAGACAAATCTGGGACAGAAGATAACCCAGGACAAATGGATTCGCAAACCGTCTAGGGTTATACAAGCAGTAATTGTAACAGGGTCATCTTTTCGTGCTTTAATTACAGTTGGGTTGATTCCAGTTACTTCCCTTGGATTATTATTTTTAATTGTATTTTTAACCAATCAGATGATCGCTTTGTATTTCCCTCCAAATGTGTTTAGTTTGATGATTTTTGCGGGAGTTGAAAAGTATTTTC